>NC_142840.1:3636363-3939393 GCF_061612785.1 Hesperophylax consimilis | reverse complement strand
ATTTTCATTGTAATGTAATTAATCCAAAGGATTATGAACTTTCTAAAACATATTTTCTTCGATATTATCCAAAAATTATATGAGCAGAAACGTTGCTTTTGAAGAAATCTCGTATTATTATGAGGCGATCCTATTTTAGTATGAAATCGTGTCTTAACTTTCAAGTTAGCGGAATTTAACCGAAACAGACAATTTAAATTTGACCAATCAGAGGGCCTACACCGTCCAGACGCTGGAGTATTAATATTATCAGATGAGTTGAGATAAAACTCATTACGGGAAGTACAGACACATAAAATACATTTTACAAGGATATTACACTTAAAAAAAAATACAACATATTGAAAAGTAAAAGAAAAATAAATAAAAAAGGAAAAGTGCATTGTCGAAAAAAAAAGAAAAATACATTGCTAAGAATAGTGATTTTAGAAATACTGAGAGACATCTATACACATGAAACATAGTAAACCAACATATGAAAGCGAGCGAAAATTCACTGGTTTAAAAACATTTTCAGGAAATAATCTTTAAGCGTTTTAACTAATATTTTTTTGTTAGTTACTGATTGCTTTATTTCATTAGGTAATGCATTGTATTGTCTATATGCAATATATTGTAATGAGTTAATACCAAATTTTGTTGTGTGGGTAGACGATGCTAGGTGTATTAGATTTTGGGACCGTGTTTTGTGCTGGTGTATGTCTGAATTAAATGCTGGTTTGATGTTAGTGTGTGAGGATCTATGTATTTATTTATTTATCGTTTCTTTACATTGTATCTTTTTTTTAAGTTATAATTTTTAACCTCACTAGGACAAGCCTGTGTTGAGGCTGCCTATGATTTGTAATATTGTACAAGTGATATTGTATTTAGGTAGAACCGTAAAAGGAAGTATTTTTGTCTTTAAATATATATCTTTGATATGTGTATCCCACGGTAGACGGTAGATATTCCTTATTGCTCGATTTTGAATCACTTGTATTTCTGATATTTGTTTTTTAGTAATAGTGCCCCAGATACTAACTAAATAACTCAGATGGGAGTGAATCATCGCATAGTATGTGGCCCGTAGTAGAGATGTAGAGAGAAGACCTTGGAATCGGTACAGTACGCCGGTTATTGGGGATATTTTAGATTTCACATGCTCAACATGGGAATTCCACGAAAGTTTAGAGTCTATTAATAGCCCTAAATATTTCGTGACTTCTATATTTTGGAGCTTCTCAGTTCCAAGTGTGATACTCATGGGCACATAATCCTTATTACCGAAAGTTAGGTAGTGCGTTTTTTTTATATTGAGGCTCAATTTATTAATACGCAGCCAATTAGCTAGAATTGAGACATCTACATTCATTTGAGACTCCAGGTCACTCAGGCTTGTACTGTGATAATAGATTACAGTGTCATCCGCATAAAGTTGGAGGTTTCCAGAGATACCACATTTAGTTATGTCATTGACATATAGCAAGAAAAGCAGAGGCCCAAGAATTGATCCCTGTGGCACTCCACATGTGATTTTACCTAAGCCACTCGAGACACCTTTGACTTCAACAAGACAAAATCTATCATCTAAGTAGCTTCGGAGGAGATTTAGGGGCTTCCCAACAATTCCCAAATATTCCAATTTCTTTAAGAGTATTTCATGATCGACCGTATCAAAGGCTTTTTTGAGATCTATAAATATGGCTGCCACATATTCACCCTGGTCTATATACTGTTGAAGGTTGGAGATAAAATCAAAGGCGGCACATTGAGTACTAGAATTTTTCCGAAAGCCATATTGTTGTGGTGTAAGGATATTATTCGCAGATATGTATTTTAGGAGTCTATCTTTGATTATGGTCTCAAATACTTTTGAAAAAACCGATAGAAGTGATATAGGACGGTAGTTAGAGATACATGTTTTACAGTCTCCTTTGTGTATAGGTATTATCTTTGCAAGCTTTAATTCATTTGGAAACTTTCCCGAGGACAGTGACCAATTAAAAAGTTCTGTAAGGTGATCCGCTAATTCTTCTTTACAAGTCTTAAGAACTGATGGTGTTACTCCATCGAGTCCCGGTGCTACTTTCAGCTTAGTTTTAGAGATGATCCTCAGTACCTCATCTTTGTTTGTCCTAGCCATGTACAAGGATTGGCAAGCCTTCGGTTCCACAAATACGGTATTACAGTCATCCGGGAATGACGGAATGGTAGCTGCTAGCTTTTTTCCTATTGAGAGAAAAAACTCATTAAATGCGGATGCTATTTGGCTCGGATCCTTAATTACGCAGTCATTTACCACGAGGGATTCTATTTCGTTAGTTGGTTTATGTGTTCGGTTTGATAGAATAGAGTTTATGATTTTCCAGGTTTTAGAGGGGTTATTTTGGTTTTGTTGAAAGCTGTTCGCATAATATTTGTGTTTTAGATTTCGCCTATAATTAGTAATGGTATTTCTCAATCTCTTTTTAAGTGTTACAAGAGTAAGATTACCAGGGTCTTGTTTCCACTGCTTGTGAATCTGGTTTCGTTCTTTGATTAATGTATTTAATTTGGAATCAAACCACGGAGTATTCAGTTGTACCCGACTTCTTCATCCTGTTTTTGGTGTAGTTGTACCTGATTCTATTGCCTTTTTAATGTGATAATTGAAACTTTTAAAAGGGTCTTCTGAGTTGCTTAAGTTGATCGTGAAATTGTTATCAAGAAGATAGGATTTTACTGACATACTGTTGATGATAGGTCTCGTAATCCGGGATTTGGTTCTATTATTAAAACATTTTTTTAAGTTGTTCTTATAATCAACAATAAGTATATTATGGTCACTAAGTGGATCATCAATATTCGATATAGTAGTCTGAATGTTTTGCCTATTTGATAAGATGTGATCTATTAAGGTGCAGCTTGTATCAGTGACTCTCGTGGGAAATGTTTTGTTATGTATTGAAAAATTGTAAGATTGTAAGATGTTGCAAAAATTTAATGAAGAGTGTGTGGATATGGATATGTCAATGTTAAAGTCTCCGAATATTAATGTATCTTGTCTACTTTCGTTCAGTATTTTTTCTAGATGTATTAGAAAATCCTGCATATTTGTGTTGGGTTTTCGATAGATAGCATAAATGTTAACTGGTTTCCTATCACTGCTACTAAGCGTTATACCTAAAAAGGAATTTTCATTTGAGAAATTTTCAATAATTGCACACTTCATAGTATCAATCACATATATTGCTACGCCGCCTCCTCCTTCGTTGGGGCGAGAAGCAAAAACACTTTTGTAACCATTCAGGGAGTAAAAATTTTCCTCTCCAATCTTAAGCCACGTTTCCGTAATGACAAATATGTAATCCTTGTTCGTTTGTTCAAAGTTCTTCACCGATTACTTTGAAATATAAATAATGTGCGGGACGTGTTTGCCTGCACAAGAAAAGACCGTAAATAATAAGCACCGGCACACATCAGCCCTCAACCTGGGTGATGATTTAAGTAAAACACCGTAATTTGTTCTATCCAAACCATCATAAAAGAAAGACGATTCATTATTATACTCATGATTCATATAAAGTATTGTACTGGTATACAGAACTTACAAAGGGGTGCAGCTTATAGGTACTTCCTATTTCTTACAGCCAACCCAATTCACAAGAAATAGTTATATGTATTTCAATACAACTGGGTTTTAATACACAGATAGAAAACAGAGACAATCGGAATTCTTTCAGCGATAATTTCAGATTGGAGCACATTGTGCATCATCGCACCATACGATACAGCAAATGGCGTAAGCGACTGCTCCAGCAGTGGCCAGTTCAACTGGTAGCCAGCAGAAATTGGCCAGCCTTTATGTGATCAGCATTATTTGCAAATTCAGTCGGTAGCAAGAAAGAATTTTCCAGCCTCTAGGTTGTTAGCATCAGTGCTGGTTTAGTCGGTAGCCATGAAAAATTGGTCAGCATCTAGGTTATCAGATTCAATGGCTAATTCAGTTGGTAGCCAGTAAGAATTGGCCGGCCTCTAGGTTTTCAGCATCAATGGCTAATTCAGTCGGTAGCCAGAAATAATTGGCCAGCCTCTAGGTTTTCAGCATCAGTTACCAGCAATCGGCAGCAGCAGAAATTGGCCAGTCTTTAAGCGATCAAGAGCGGTTGCCAGTTCAGTCGGTAGCCAGCAGGAATTCAGCGGCGGCATGGTCATTTGATTATAAGGGCCGGCACACGGAGACGCCCCGTTATTGTAATGATGACGATGCGTCTGGCTCAGCTGATAGAGTGCCCGCAGTAAACAGCTCGTTGCACATATTTGTAATATTTTCAAATGATTGTGACGTGATTGAGGAACAGAAGCGAATACGGCTTTCAGTTGACACACAGGAATTTATAATTTTAAATTATAACAGATCGCGTTATAACTGGAGGTGTTCCGTCCACTCGTGGTAATTCTTGAATGCCCGAATATTTTGTTTTAACTGGCTACTTATAATTTCCCCTACAAGCGTTCTTGTGACACCAATATCATCAAAACAACTTGTTTACCGTTCCACACGCAGGTGTTTGTATGAGTCAGCGTCAAGTGTTCAATATTCATTTTTTTCCGGCTTGAATCGCCTAGTAACCGATTATTTTGATGCATTTTTCAACTGGTAAATATAACTAACTAACTAACTAACCATCACGCCGTTTCCCCGCAGGGGTAGGCAGAGAGGACGGACCGCCAAACAACTCGGTCTTGGCACACACTCCTTGCCTCATTCACATTCATACATCGTCTCATACATACTCTTCTATTGTTCTGACTCTTGACATGGCCCGACTCAAGTATCTGATTCACTTGGTCGTGCCATGTCTTCCTCGGGCGTCCCCGACTTCTGCTACCATTCACATTTGCATCGTATATTCTCCTTACACTCCTTTCTTCGCTCATTCGCTCTACATGCCCAAACCATCTAAGCGTCCCTTTCTTGATCTTACTCATTACGCTTACATCAGCCTTGCACTCTTTGCGGATATCCACATTCCTCACACGATCATACATGGTTTTACCACACATACGCCTCAGGGATCTCATTTCAACAGCATTCAATCTACTTTCATCCTTTCTTTGCCAGTTCCATGCCTCACTTCCATACATCAGGGTAGGTACCAGCACTCCATTGTGGACTGCTAACTTCGCTTCTTTGGACAATTTTTTGTTAGCGCCAACTGCGTTCAGTCCTCCATTAATGGAGTTACCTGCATTTACTCTTCTTTCAATATCTCTGTCAGCCTTCCCATCTCTCGTAAACATGCTTCCTAAATACACAAATTCATCCACCTGCTCCAAGTATTCCTCATTCACAACTATATTGCACACTGTTTTCGTACTTTCTCTTTCAAACACCATTACTTTAGACTTACTTTCATTCATCATTAACTCATTCTTCACGCATACTTCGTTCATCCTAGACACGAGAGACTGCAGTTCATCCATACTATTAGCAATCAGCACCGCATCATCAGCATACAACAGGCAACATACTTTCAGATTACTCAAATTCGCGCCCAATCCCACATCTTTCAATTCTTGCATACAATTATCCATGTATAGATTGAATAACCACGGTGACATTACGCAGCCTTGTTTAACACCTTTTGTGATATCAAACCACCCCGTAAAACCACCGTTCACCCTAACACATGCAACGCTTCCCTCATATAGAGACGCAATTGCCTGAGTCAGATTCGCATTCACTCCATACTTGGACAACACCTTCCATAGCTTTTTCCTGTCGACTCGGTCGTATGCTTTTTGTAGATTTACAAAGGCACAGAAAAGTTTCTGTTTTTTTGCCAGAAACTTCTCGGTGAGCATACGCAATGAGAAGATCTGGTCCATGCACCCCCTTCCACTCATAAAAGCACCTTGCACATCCCATATTTTATATTTTGTTTCCTTTCTTACCCTTTTAATCAAAATTCTACCATACAGCTTGCCAACTGAACTTAGCAGGCTAATAGCCCTATGATTCCCACATTCCATACGTGACCCTTTACCTTTGTATAATGGCATGATCACTGCCCTTCTCCAATCTAAAGGCGTGTAACCTTCCTTTAAACATTGGTTAAAAAGATTGCACAACCATGTGAGAATTATACGGCTACCTCCTTTAAAATATTCAGCAGCAATATTGTCGAAACCGACAGCCTTACCATTCTTCATACACTTAATTGATCTTTCTATCTCATCCATGCTAATTTCGGTAACATTCAGTCCATCATCGTTCATATCTGATTCGCCGCTAGAATCACTGTCACTCACTTCGCTTTCAAAGACTTCCTCGAAATACTTCATCCATCTCTCTTTTATTTTTTCCTCATTCGTCAACATTTTTCCATCTTTCGATTTTATTACTTTCATGCTTCCGGTTTCAGGGCCACACCGGGACCTTTTGACTTCCTTCCAAAACAACTTAATGTTTTCTTGGAAATGGTTTGTCATTTTCATTCCTTCCTTCCTTCTGGTAAATATTATAATTCCTTCTGGTAAATATTATAATTCCTTCATTCCTTCTGGTAAATATTATAATTTTAAATGTAATAAAATCATTTCATGTTCGATACAAATAAAAATGTAAGTTCTCGTTTGTTCAAAATCTTAAATCTCCCAAAGTTCTTCACTGATCGCTTTGAAATTTTGACTATTTCTATATATACTTAATAAAAATTCGATTCTTGTTAGAACAACTTTTTATTTAACTTTTGGAGGTTATACCCGTCAATATAACATGTCAGAAAATAAAAAGATAACGGTCACAACTAGGAATTGAACCCAGAATCGTCTTACCGGGACAGTGTCTTAACGACTCGAGCATTGGGACCTAGTTAAAGAAGTCTGTTTTCAAGTCATACTTACGGAAGGATTAAAGTAGATTTTTATAATAACGTCCCCAATTCAGCGATTTTTTGGCTAAAAGAAATGGGAATGGGAAGGAAAACGGAAAAAAGTAAGTTTAAAAAGTACTTGTCTATTCAGATCATTTTACTAAACATAGCTGAAATGACTTCATTATATTTATACTATTCTGTTAATTTAACCCATTGATGTAACTGTTCATTTTTTATTATCATAATTATGTAACTTTTGAAACATGCCATGTTATAACATAATATATTTATATTTTATATTCCCATATGGACTTTTACAAACATGTTATACCATGTAAGTAATAACTCAGTGGACCAGTAATCAAAAGTAAAATTTGTATTTAAAACTATGTATGTAGAACCCATGCAGAAAATTAGTAATACGCTGACGTAAAAAAACGTAAAAAATAAGTTTATCACTAACAAGGTATGTTATTATAACCTTCTTGTAACTTTATCCAATGCAGTTAAACAGTATTGCCCAGCGAGTATCTAAATGGCTGAATCCCGTCTATGTATTTGGTCAATGCTTAGTCCTGATATTATTGTTGCAATTAAAAAATAAATTTCGATCTAGTTGATCTAACTGTTTTTTAAGGGTGATTAGACTCAGTAAATCAGTGCTGTTTATAATTACATTAACAATTTAAAAATTTTATTTAATCATGTCAATATGTACCTGCTGACAAACTACCAAAGCACAGGGTGCAAAACAGACAGTGCAGTTTTGAAGGGCTGGTACATATTATGTGGTGGAGCTAGGAACGTGGGAGAAGTCTTTGGAGGGTCGTGTCGTTTTCAGTCGTTACCATGGTATGACCGGACAACACCGAGCTTCACCGTCCACACGTCGCCACCCGGCTGTAATTCGATTCATGATGCATTCCGGCTGCAATTTGCGACTTCTTCCTGTGGGGCTACTCGTCAAGATGTGCAAAAATGCGGCCGAAAATTAAAGAAATCGCCTTTATAGGTGTATCGCTGCTGGGGGCCATTATATTTCTGATGTCATCTTAAGGACTATTTTTCCGAATTAAATTAAATATACTTCATTTCTGTGAGCTGCCCCGTTTTTTAATAGCCCTTTAGAACTGCACTGTCTGTTTTTCCGCACCCTGTAGTTTTGCAGGTTTGAATAAGAAAAAAAAGCACCGCCATGTTTTAATTCTCCTCAGGGTGATATTACTGGTACATTTCACTCTGAATCGAGGTATTTACGCACTAGGTAATGGTAAGACATTTGCAATAACACCAACATCTTTTTGACTGGCTCGAAAATTCAAACCCGTGACGTCCGTGAGTCCGGATTCAAGGAGCTTAACGATCTTACATGTAATTCATGCACCATGTATTCAGTAGATACGCCACTGCATAAGATCCAACGCACCTGTTTGTTGGTTTATTAATTCCCCAATGGTCAGTGGGTCAAAATGAAATTGCTGGAACAATGCGGCCCGGCCTATAAATTATTGCGTCATACCCAGAAAGCAGCCGCCCTCTGTGGACGCACCAGAAAATTATGGATGAATTTTATGCAGCGCCGCATCATTTGTGTTGTGACTAGAAAATTGTTTCCGGGTGAATTCAGGGAATTCATCGGTGAAATAATTGCTTTTTGATTGGTTAAGCCCTCATTTATGAAATCCAATTTATTTTTGTATTTTTAAACTTTATTATTCAGTGCATAAAGCGTGTCCCCATTATTTCAAACAGTCCTCCAAATATTTACGAAGCCAAATATTTGCCAGAAATTTGTTACGAAAATATTGATAGTTTTGTTGGTGAAATAAAAACTTTCTATAGGTTTATTATTAAGTTCAATGAACTTTTAACTCACATAATTGGACAGGTGATAATTGAGCACCAAAATAATTGCTTTGATCAATAATTTATTTTGTTTAAATAATTGACAGATACTTATTAGCCTGCTAAGTTCAGTTGGCAAGCTGTATGGTAGAATTTTGATTGAAAGAGTAAGAAATAAAACGAAGAATAAAATATGGGATGTGCAAGGTGCTTTTATGAGTGGAAGGGGGTGCATGGACCAGAACTTCTCAGTGAGTATACGCAATGAGTTATTGCGTATACTCACTGAGAAGTTTCTGGCAAAAAACCAGAAACTTTTCTGTGCCTTTGTAGATCTACAAAAAGCATACGACCGAGTCGACAGGAAAAAGCTATGGAAGTTGTTGTCCAAGTATGGAGTGAATACAAATCTGACTCAAGCAATTGCGTCTCTATATGAGGGAAGCGTTGCATGTGTTAGGGTAGACGGTGGTTTTACGGGGTGGTTTCATATCACAAAAGGTGTTAAACAAGGCTGCGTAATGTCACCGTGGTTATTCAATCTATACATGGATAATTGTATGCAAGAATCGAAAGAGGTGGGATTAGGCACGAATTTGAATAATTTGAAAGTATTTTCCCTGTTGTATGCTGATGATGCGGTGCTGATTGCTAACAGTATGGAAGATCTACAGTCTCTCGTGTCTAGGATGAACGAAGTATGTATGAAGAATGAGTTAATGATGAATGTAAGTAAGTCTAAAGTAATGGTGTTTGAAAGAGAGAGTACGCAAACAGTGTGCAATATAATTGTGAATGAGGAATACTTGGAGTAGGTGGATGAGTTTGTGTATTTAGGAAGTATGTTTACGAGAGATGGGAAGGCTGACAGAGATATAGAAAGAAGGGTAAATGCAGGTAATTCCGTTAATGGAGGACTGAACGCCGTTGGCGCTAACAAAAAATTGTCCAAAGAAGCGAAGTTAGTCCACAACGGAGTGCTGGTACCTACCTTGATGTATGGAAGTGAGGCATGGAACTGGCAAAGAAAGGAAGAAAGTAGATTAAATGCTGTTGAAATGAGATCCCTGAGGCGTATGTGTGGTAAAACCATGTTTGATCGTGTGAGGAATGTGGAGATCCGCAAAGAGTGCAAGGCTGATGTAAGCGTAATGAGTAAGATTAAGAAAGGGACGCTTAGATGGTTTGGGCATGTAGAGCGAATGAGCGAAGATAGGAGTGTAAGGAGGATATATTATGCAAATGTGAATGGTAGCAGAAGTCGGGGACGCCCGAGGAATACATGGCACGATCAAGTGAATCAGATACTCGAGTCGGGTCATGTCAAGAGTCAGAATAATAGAAGAGTATGTATGAGACGATGTATGAATGTGAATGAGGCAAGAAGTGTGTGCCAAGACCGAGTTGTTTGGCGGTCCGTCCTCTCTGCCTACTCCTGCGGGGAAACGGCGTGATAGTTAGTTAGTAGTTTTAAGTGTGAAAATTAAGTTACTGATCTGAATCTCTTCAAATTTTTCGTAATCTGGTTAAAAACGGGAGCGTAGGCCCTTAACGAATTAAATGATATCCTTAAACTTTTTCACTATTTATTATCAATTTAAATAAATACACTTTTTCCGATTTATCAGGAATTCACTAAAAGTTTATCAGGAAACAGCCTGCAATCCCATTTTAATCGGATTACCAATAATTTGGAGAGATAAATTATCAATACTCAATTTTCTCCGTGTATTCTCTGAATGGCTATCCTTTTCATAAGCGGTGTCACATTTTTTTTCGATTAGTGTGAATAGTATTGTTATGATGTTATTCAATAGATATCGCAATTTTTCGAGATTACTAACATTCGAAATACAAATTTCTCATTTTGAAATAATAAGGCCAAAGATTGTGAGGCAATTTATTTTTTAATACTTTCAGCTTCACAAATCCTACAATTATAATATCCCCTGATTTTTTACGGGCTTGTACGTTTTTAAAAATAATCATATTATACGTTTATTGTGCACACCGCGATTTAAAAAAAGAACGGTATTATGTATGGGGAATATGAAATTCACATGTTCATTAATGTTTTATTTTTTCTTGCGATTCTTACAATGACGTTAAATTCAATACAGGGTAGTTGAAATATAATTCACATTTTCAGATATATGCAATTTCATAACGTTTTGTAAACTGTCGCCTGGCACAATTTTTCACTAGAAAACTTTTCTGCTCATCTCGAGATCTACATGATGACGCTATTGCGTATGCGCACGAAGACGGAGTTATGACTGATTATTTGGTCGCGCAGAGTAAATTTGGAAGCTCTCATCTGACCCCTCCTCCCCGCTCAATGACGTAAGCGCACTAATAAGCAACGGACAATGGTATAATTTTAATATAGAATTATAATTACAGACTTCTTAACCTTCTCCTTTCTCACCTCCTATCCCTCCGTACTTCATCCAGCCTCCCAACATACGCTAATATTGGGGATGCCATAGTCGCACTTGTTCCATTAGCACTATAGGACAGCATTCCCATAAAAATTAAACTCGAGAAATTTTGCAAACGTAACATTTTTAAGTGATTAATTCGCTAGCATTAAATAATATATCGATTATACGTCCTAAACACGGTGGCAATTTAGTTTGTGACGAGTACTTACTTTAAATATTTGAGCCGTTTCACTCGATTCAAGATTTTTTTATAAATGATAACATGGTTTACCAAGCACCCGGGTATTTCGCACTCAATATCCACAAAACGAACGAGAGCGAAAACAAAAGTAGCATATTCTCGTCAAAGCCGTTTTCTAGAATTTTCCAAGTATCCAATCACATTTCGATCAGCCCACGCCCGGGGGCGGTAGCGAGAGGAGGGTGCCGGATGAGAGTTTAATATATGGGCATAACGCTAGGGTTGACAGAGGGTTCAAGTAATGCGACTTTTTGCCACTCACATAGATGCCGAAACTTTGCTCCCAACTTGCCGACTTACCTTTGTAGCGTTTGGAAGGCAATTAGCTGTTTATTGACGAGCACGTATCCAATTACAACGTAGGGTGTCCGATTTGGTTATCGAGTTATTGGTTGGTAATGGTTTACTCTATTCGTTACTGATTGAAAGCTTTGTGGATTTTTAAGCCTGGATTATTTGATTGTAGATTGGGTTGTTGGAGTGGTGATGGATTTTAGATTTAACAATTAAAACCCTGAACGTTTTGTTGTTTTTTTATGTTTCCTTTGAAAATATGAAAGCAATTTGCCTATAGTACATTATCCTTTGCACTTTAACAGCGGAACGTCATAAATGGAGAAAAATGAATAAGGCTAATTTTTTAAAAACCTCTTCGAATTATTGGTAATTCCGGTTAAAAACAGGATTACAAGCCCTGCGAATGAATAAACAGGTTTCCTGATAAACTTTTCGCAATGCAAAAATATATATTCATGATGTCGGAACACGTGTCAAATCCGAATATTTTTGATTTACAACGAAAATTCTTTGTATTGTCATGGCATGTAGCGTCAAGCCAAATTGATGAAACATTGTTAAATAATTTTATGAAATTTTCAATGTAATGAAAAAACATTCGGATTTTCGTGAACATGTGTTCTGATATCATGATAATATATTCGTAATTTACTAAAACTTTATCAGAAAACTTGTTAATTCATTATTTTTTTATTATATTTATTCGGCGTGCAATCCCATTTCTAACTGGAATTCCCAATAAAATTAGCAATAGTCATTTTTGTCTGTGTACATAATAAATATGTATTTAAATTTATACATGCTACATGGTTTCTTTACGATTTCATTTAACCGGATAAAAATTGGGTTTTTGTTTTGTGTGTACTCGTAAAAGGAGTACTTTTTTCCTTTCACAATTTACTGTATCATCTTATTCATGGCACGTTATTACTATAATGTGATCGTGTACCGAGTCTTATAAAGTGTGATTACGTGATGATTACGAAAAGTTAGAAATAGTTTTACAGATCGATTGCTATAAGGTATAAGGTATTCAATTTTTTTAAATAAATGATTTCTTTCTTAGAATAATTTTAAATGTTGTCTTCCCTTTGTCCGGGAGACCTGTCGGTCTTCGGCCCCTTGTGTAGCGGCATAATTTGTAGGCCTAAATATTTTGGGTGCCGCTTCGGTCACTACCCTACCTACATGCGAGGTAACATAAAACGTGATGGCAACATCGCAAACAGCGTGGCGAATACATCCTTTAATCACAACCCGAACGAAGAAGAGGAATTAAAATATTTAAGGAATTACTGTTCGACTTCATAGCTTTGAGAGGAGACCCTGTACCAAGTTAATTGCTGCCACCGCCAGAGTGTTTTTGCTCGTTGCTATCCTCGTCCCGTAGTTGCCGATCACTGTAGTCTAATCAGGCTCTGAATCCGAAAACTCGTCTATTAGAGAATATAATATGCATATGTGGCAAGATGGCATCATGGTGGCTTCTTCCGTGAATCACTGTCCTAACCTTTCATAATTTTAAATACACAATGATTATTTCATAGATAATAGAGATATCACTGTGTGGTGTCATTTTAATAAAATAAAATTACTAACTTTGCTTACATCACTATTTAATGAAAACTATCAACATGTTCAAAGCCCAATGGTTTCTTCATCAATATAATACTTAATACTATATTACGCAAAATATTAAATACTTGGGAAGTGCCGATTCCCATAAGAATATATAATTCATTGTAATATTCAAACTCAAAAGTTCTTCCAAAAAAAACTTTGAAATTTCATCAGAATGATTTATTATTTATTATTTCTATACATACATTACAGTGTCTACCAAATATTTACATTTGTATATAATACATAAATTTAGAACTGTCGTTAATATGGTGTTTGATTTATGCTGGGTGTGAGGTAGGTTTGAGTAGGTGACACTGTGGTGGGTAATGTTATATGTTTCGTGAACACCTCACTGGAAGAACCTGTGCTGGGGTGTTCACGTGGTTATGATTAAATGGTACATGTATTTATGTGTATTGGTTTAATTTTCTTGTATAAATGTA
The DNA here is from genome assembly GCF_061612785.1 of Hesperophylax consimilis. Lineage (NCBI taxonomy): Eukaryota > Metazoa > Arthropoda > Insecta > Trichoptera > Limnephilidae > Hesperophylax > Hesperophylax consimilis. The sequence continues at coordinate 3,925,658 of NC_142840.1, read as the reverse complement.
AGTTGGGATTTTAATTTTCTTTTAATGTTTATTGTACATTGTTATTTAAAGATAAGGAAAAAAATATTTATTTAATGATTCAAAGTAATGTTAAGTTTTTTAGGTTGACGACATCCGTTGCAAGCCGATTAACAAGTGTAGTGTAGTTTTTTTTCAAACTCGAAGAAAAATAATGCTAGCGAATAATTGCATCACATTTTCGGTGAAAGCTACTCTCGGTATCACTATACAAAAATGGAACGTTGCCTGAAATGGCTTTAACTATGTTTAGTCGTGAGATCTTATAAATTAAGTCAAACCATCCATCTCCCGTTCTCCGTTTCCTCCATTACTTTACGTGCAGCGTGTACCGTCAGATATCATAATTTCTTTGGCTTGGGTCGAATCTAAAAAATCTGACCACATCTAAGAAATAAATAGTTTAAAGAGATGCACCACGCCGTGTAACATTACTGACACGCCTTATATAGATGGTATTAAGGTTCAAATTTCCGCTTGACACCTGCCGCATGTTCTGATTTACTGGAATGGAAGTGAAGACAGCCTTGATTTAATTAACCTCATTGAATTTCATATAACCATAAGAGCTACTCGTTCTAAAACCCTGTTTAATTTAGCAATTCCAGGACTAAGCATTTCAAACACTCACTTGTTCCTAGATTACATGAAGCTAGTGATAGGTAGCGGATCTGCTAACTGCTCAGAAGCTAGGTACAAGAAGGCTATACTATCGTATCTTCTAAATTATTAATAATTAAGTCTACTCACACTTGTTTATAATACTTTGTATCGAATTGTATTAATTTTATACTTTCTGTCGTCATTTTATGATCGAATGCCACAGTTAATTGTTACTTTTGTTTAAATTATTACTAGTGTTCGATTATACAAGTCTTGTTTTCTGTGACACATAATTATTGGAACTTGCTGTCTAGCAGTGCCCTCACTGGTTTTGCGCTAAAATTGTCAAATTAAGCCAAATTTCGACGGTATGAGAAGTAATTATAAACTTACCTTGGGGCAAACGTATTATGCTTCATTTTAGTTGAAATAATAAAGGAAAAACATGGAAAAAAACAGAAAATAGTTTGAGATAGACATTTATTAACAAATTATGGCCATGTTGATTTCTAATGATGTAATTATTTTTACAAGTTTACTATACTACCTAACCTAACCTAACCCTACCTAACCTAACCTAACCTAACCTAACCTAACCTAACCTAACCTAACCTAACCTAACCTAACCTAACCTAACCTAACCTAACCTAACCTAACCTAACCTAACCTAACCTAACCCAACCTAACCAGTGGGATATTTTGATAAATATGTCATATTTATTTTGAGTGTAAAAATGAAACGAAGTGAAATTTGTTCTAAGTAAAAGCTTTCCACCTGAGAACAATACCACGGACACAGTTTGAGATCATCAGGAATTAGTAATTATGTCGGGAAAGTGTTAAATTTTACTGGGCACTCGTAGTCAGCGTATACCTAATTATTTTATATGGTATATTTATACCGTTGATATTAAAAAATAAAAATTTCTTCCTAGTGCTTCGCCTTAATCGAATTAAATATGTTGAACCGCGTGTCAAAGCGCTTAAATACGCCAAACAAATAACTGGCTTTATACCCAAGAAAGTTCAACTGACAAATTATAAAATATTAAGGTGAGAACCTCAAAGATTATGGTCAAGGATTGCCTAAACGTATAATAAAACCGATCACCAACCTGTTGTAGATCCCTTCCTGCAATAGGGAATTCTCTTCACACCAAAAAATCACTTATTATTAATTATTCACATGTAGAAACACTTCAGACACAAGAATACATAGTTTTTATAATTTTCAAAAATCATTTATTAAAGTTATAATGACTTTAAAAACAGGCGCGAACGAAATATTTCAATGCAGCTAAAAACGCCCGGTGATCAAGCGTTTAAGGGCGAACGATGACGTCACTGTTGACCGGCCTGAGTAGATCCTGCAAACCGATGGCGGCGGCGGCGGCAAAAGTGTGACGTAGCACTTGTTACGTAGCGGTCAAAATGGCGCATGACCGTATTCAGAGCCGAAATAGCACGCAATTTTTGAAACAACTACAAAAAATTGAAAATGCATTTAAAAAAAAAAAAAAAGAGGCACATAATAAAATAATTATCTTTATTGAAATAAATTATTTACAAAATGCACGAGAATTCCCTATTGTAAGATTTCGTCTGGCCCAGCACAGCGAGGCAGATTATTCTCTATCTTGTTAATCAATTTGTGAGGAGAAGAAAATTATTCAAACATGCAGATGCCAAATTTAAAACAACAAAAATTGACAATAGACACCGAAAAAGCACAGTGATAAGTAGTTCTATTTTTGAAGAATAGATTTAAACCATTTGTCATGCATATAGGTAAGTACTTACCAGATTAGTACACATTGTGGGACTACTTTAACTCATCCCACATATGATAACACTAAAATAATTACTCCGCCGCCTGAAGCCCCGGAGGAGCTAGGCGCGGACGGGATGACGACTCTCCGTCATTCTAGTTTCAACTTTTGACCAGACCACCACTCTCCGCTACCACCGTCTCTGCGTTCGCATAACTTGTAAAATCATTCTCGCAAATAAATTCAACAAAGATCGCAGACCTTTATCTTTCAATCATCCGAATTCCTTGAACACAGATTTACGGTACCGGCAGCCACCGTAAATTACACTCCACACATCGCTATCATACTGGCGACCCCCCGCTGCCATAACATTATAAATACATATAGGCATGAAAAACGTAGAAAAGACGCTGATCTGATTGGCATATTCAAAATTATCAACAGTATTATTGACATTATAACAGTTAAACGTACCGTCCCGTAGACTCCGAAATAATCAATTGCTATTCCTCACTCAGCATTCCACTAATTATAATGACAATTCTCCTTTGTCCAGAATGTCGAGACTTGTAAACTAACCATCAAGTCATTGAATTGTTTGGTGTAAGTCTGAATGAATTTGGACAGTCGATACGTAATGTGTAATTGTCTGCCTCAAACCTTCACATGAAGCAGCTCATTAAAACACAAAAGTAATAATAAAAATAATCTTGAAAGTACCCACGAGGACTCCATCAAGAGAAATTTTTTAAAAATTTAACATTTCAGCATTATTAAAATTGTACTCAAAAAATGCACTACTCAATTTTAAAGAAAAAGATGAGTATCTACCTTGCTGAACGACACACCTACACTACAAGGACGAAATTCTCAAATCTACTAAACATTCCAAAATCAAATACATCTTTCGGCCAGAAAAACCACTATTTCCATGCTATAAAATTATATAATCTATTGAAATTACAAACACCATGGATTTAGAAAAGTTTAAAAAAGACATCAAATTATGGCTAACTAAACATGAAGATGAGGAAATCATAAAATTTATGAAGTAAGCCCAACGCAACCTACAGACAACAAACATAAATACTTTTTGCTTAATTTATTTTATATTTGTGGGAACCAACAAATTAGAAGATGAGGAAATCATGATCAACACACATACAATAACCTACAGTCCGCCTCGGAACAGGAATACCTAGTGAGGAGGACTGAGAACAAACTACATCACTTTATATTTTTATTTTACTTAATATTGTATCTTTTTTACTTTACTTTATATTGCCGTTAAATAAAAATAAAATAAAATAAATATTTTTAAAGCCCTTTAAACCTTCTTCATGCATTGTAATTTTAAATGTCTTGTAACACTTGTAATTGTCTTCCGTCCGTACTTTTTATATTATATGTATATTGTCATTGCTCATCATGTATATATGCTCTCTTTTCACTGCCATCTATGTTTCTTATTCGTGTTAAAATATTATACTGTTAATATTTGGCTAATTTATATAGCGCCGTTTTCGTGAGAAATCACCTCAAGGGTTTTAATGAACTATTTGTCCGTACATAAATAAATAAATGAAACGCAATCTTTCAGGTACTTACTTAAATATTTCAAAATTATGAACTAACTGAAAAGAAATAAATTATTTCATGATGCTTGATCATCTTGTTCAAAATGTTATTAATCTTAATTTAATCATGATGTGATGAATTTGATACAATAGATTGAGACAAAATTATTTTTACACTTAAAAAATCACCGGATTTACGATGAATTTTACTTGTGTGGGCTTTTACGTTGCTTCGAGCGATAAAACATAAAATTTTGCTTTTTTTTATGAATTAAACGAGGCGACACAAATTTTAACACATGGTGAATATTTCACATTTTAATAATGCAAAAATACACAATTTAGTGGAAAAGTGTTTCTTGTGAAAGGCTGAGAAGAGACAACACATAGACTTTGTAGCTTCATTTTCTTTTTACGACGATTTTCAACAAAAACCTGTTACTGCAGAACGTGCGCGAAATATAACATCACGCTTTTCCAACAAAGTAGCTGAGAAAATAGTTAAGTTTCCTTCGGGAACCTAAAAAGCATAGTGTACTGATGCATTAAGATGATCGTTTAAGCTTGATGTACGCGCTTATGTAGAAAATAATATAACTTTTCCTCTTTCACGTTTCTTACATTTCAACAAAGAACATTATTTAGCCGCTAAACCCTTTCACGTGTAGGTACTAATAATAATTCTTCATCAGAATATTTGGCAAATGGGTGAAACCCAAATAAAAGGTTTCGTAATTTTACATTTTATGAAAAAAGTTTAATATACCTAAGTCTTCCGTTTTAACTTTATCTTTTACTCTTGAAAAGTATTTTCCCTCTTTTTTGTTTTCTACTCCTTATAGTCCTTATGTCCATGTAAATGCTAAACTAATTAAAAGTTTATCACTAACGAAAAACTTTTTTTTGGTTCGTGTTATATTTTATTATTAATAGATAATTTGTTTGTAAAAAAAAATAAAACCATTTTATCATATTTCTTGACTGAGCGCTTATTATATAGAGATATATAATATTAATATCTCAGTGAACAAAAACTCTCAAATATGATTGAATGAATTTTTTTATCCATTTCAGTGAGGAATTTCTCGGTGGACGGAAATAGGTGGATTTTTTATCCTGATATATTTATTTAATCCTCAAAGGATGAGGCAAAAGTACTTTGTTTTTCAATCCGTATTTTTTTAGTAAATCATGTATTTTTTCGGTAACAGGGTATTTAAACTCAGATTCGTATACATAGAATATTATCAGTATTGCGGTCTTCACTGTTCCATTACTTCTTACGTTATTTACTTACAGAAAAATGTCAATACAGCCCTCGGCTTCCTACAGTAACTTTCGAAAAGTCCTTTAGTTTCCTTACACGTGGATCCAACTTCCATCACGACGCGCATCGGAAACGCTCCGACGGCAGACTTACGTACCACCCCATTCTCTTCCTACCCCTATTGTAGGAGGTAAGGGGAGGTGCTGTAAACACCCGACAGCACGATTCACAGGAACTACAAAGCTGCAGATCTATTGCAACATGTTGCTTTTGGTTTATGCTTTCTACGAAAACGCCCGACACTAGTCAAATACATTTTAATATTCTTATTTACCACAGTATCTTGCTACTTTGTTTGCCAACGACTTCCTTTATTTGTCAAGTGTTATTTTCTTTCGATTGCTGAAATTGAATTTCACACAACTGGTGTTTTGTATTCCCTTACAGTACACGTAATAATTTTATAAATTGGGTGCATTTAAAAGTAGAGTGATGGTAAAAATTATTGTTTTTTTCTTTGACAGTGAGGTATAAGAGTAATCTCACGAAAACCCTGCACGGAGTATTGCTAATTTATTAAAAATTTCTTTAAATTATTTGTAATCGGGTTAAAAATGATGTTTTAGGCTCTTAACGAATGAATTGATAGGTTTCCCGGAAAATTTTTAGTTAAATAAGAATTCACAAGGTCGGAACATGTGTTCTTAAAAGTCGTAATATTTTGTATTTAGTCACTTTGTATTAGCAAAGCAAATGCAGGTGAATGAACGCATGTTCCGTTATATTAGGAATGTATTAATAGTTTGTCAGGAAACGGCTCGTAATCACGTTATTAACCAAAGTATCAATAATATGAGAAGATTCTTAATAATATTTTTAATGATAAAGTAATGTTTAAGAGCATAGCACAAGGGACATATTATTTTTAAGCAATAATCATTAGCCTGAAACACCTATACAAAATCTATAAGATCAAGTAAGAACAGAAACGTTTCTTAAAATGGCTCTAGGCGTGTTTAGTGACTAGATCTAAATAGCTAAGTACTTCTCACTTTCCCATCTCTTTTCCCTCCCCAATAGTTTCAGCCACACAACTTACCCCAATTGGGGATGCCATAGACTCACTGGCTCCAAACGGTTGGGACTCATGTGCGGTATTCTCATTTTTTTAAAAATACTCGTAGTAATTAAAATCAAATAAATAAATCGTCTCAACGTGGCACAGCCACAGTTTGAAAAATGAACGACGGATGATGGTCTTGAACGAGGAAACAGCTGTCACAATAATAAAACCCTAAAATACTTGTACATCTTGAACACAACATTTTTAAATTTCTTTTATTAATTTTAAAAATTAAATGGAGTTCTACGTATTAAACACAAAAACAAATAATAAGTGGAATAGTTTTAAATTATTAAACATTAATTACAATTACAAAAAACTATTAAATCAGTTTTATTCATTAGCAAAGAATCATGAAAATGTCCAAGTTTAGTAGTATGTAGTGAGGAGGGGAAAGCGATAAGAAGAGGAAGGTGGGGAAGTACCTGGCCATTCAGATCTGGTCACCAAACATGGCCAAAGCCATTTCAAGCCACGTTTCAATTGATGTGGTGGTCTTACACCACAGCGACACCGTGAATATTTTTCACTCAGGAATGTCCCGAAAATATACTGTTTATTATTTTAAATGAATAATTTGTGAAATAACACAAATTTAATTTACTTGCGCACGCCGGGATTTTAACATCTAGCCTATCCCTCGACCACGGAGGACGTCAAATGTGTAAGTGTGCAAGAAAACACATTTATTTATTTACTGTAAAAATGGGTAGGTACCTAAAGGTGGCGTAAACAAACTAATACGAAAGATTTTAATTGGTAAGTAAATCTTTCAAGGTGTCTCTAGAAATCTAAATAATGCAAACTAATAATGGTTTTAAAAAAATATTTGAATCACTTTTACTGAAGATATTTTTTTCGGTACAATTAAAAAAATCTGCTACAACTTCATTTTGGTCACCTTTATGAGGTATGCGTTGTATAAGAGAGTTTACAAAAGAATTCTTGTTGACATTTTAATTCAAGTTTAAATTATATTAAGTCTAAAAATATTTTAAGTTCACATTGTTTCTTTTAGGAACATGAAATAATATCTCATGCAGTGGTGCAAAGTTTTCAATAAGGACATCAATGCTTATAAAATTAAAAGTAACCAATATTCTTTCTAAAAATTTCATAAATTGAACATTTATCGTTAGTTCATATTTTGACTATAAATTATGTAATTTATACATCTTAAAATGTTGTATTTTTTCTATAGACTATAATACGGCGACCAAATACTTACTAAGTATTTATATATTATTAGTACCACAAAAGACTAATGAAGTATACTTTGAAATTAAAGTATTATTGATTGGTGATACACCAGTCGTTTAGGTTTTTTAGATTATTCTGTTTACAAAAGCAGTCGAATATACTTCTTAAGGCAAAGCTTAATGCTAAATCACTATTTTGATTAATCTTTATAACAAATTGGTTTATATTATAAATACCAAAAAATATGCTTTATATAAATTGAACGTTTTCCTATCGTTTTGCTTGAGTATGATACAAATAAAATAATAAATTACTCATAAAAAAATATTAATGTGAACTATTATAACAAATATTTTTTTCAATAGAAATGTATGAACGCGTAAAGGAAACAACTTTTTAAAAAATCAGTATTATAGCTAAGATTATCTGTGACAGTTTAATTTGATTAACTTTTTTGCCTTCTTATAAAATTATATAGGTACAAAATAAATAAAAACCAGTTTTGTGCTTGAAATCGAACGTTTCTAGACTCCGTTTGTCAAGCGATTTTACTACCTATTACCTACAATATAAGGTATACCAAGAATATACACATTTTTGGCTTGTAGCTTCCTCTTAAATTTTTTTAAATCTTTGAGTCATCAGCAAAACAAACATGCTTTTAGCATGTTGTTTTAATAAAATTGTACATTATTATTGAGGGAATTAAGATGGGATGTTTTTATAACTACGAGTCCATGAAAGGCAGCCGTTGGGATTTGTGCATTTGCACGTATTGCGGAAATGCGAGCATTAACAGGAAGGGGAACCTTTATTGTTGAACTTTTACAACCAATGTGCATTAGAGCGTTCCTCTCAATACGATACGTTGTTCTTTAGCTTTATATCTTTCTACAATGATAGCATCTGTACTTTTTATGTGAAACCGCACTCCCAAACCGTCTGGATCCAGTGTGACTGAAGGTAGTGGAGAGGGGAAAAAGATGAGAAGAGAAATGTGGGAAAGTACTTTTCAGGTCTAGTCACCAAACACGGCCAAAGCTATTTCTAAACTAAACAACATCAACAATTTCGAATTAATATTACACTAAAAAGTCCGTCAACTAACTTAATACCTACGATTATTTTGTGGGAGTTTGTTTGAAAAGAAAGCTGATATTAAAAAAAATGAAAGAAAAGCGATCGTTGGATATTTAATATTTGTTGAAGTTCTGAATACAGTAGTCAATAATAAGTTGTCTAATGAAGCAAAGCGAACAGTCCCAGTGGATGTCTTATAATAGCACTAATATGTTTGAAAGAGGCAATCAGAGGAATGTAACTTGCGGAGAAACGACAAAACCCACTGAATTATTTTTTTATATGAATACCGTACAAGAGTCCCAACTGCTCCTAACCATCTGGAGCTAAGGAGACTACGGCATCCCCAATCATGTGAGGCTGAATTTATGACTCCTTATTGTCAAAGTGTCCGGACCTCAACCATTGCATATTTTCATAAATTCTTCTGTTCAATATTTTAATATAATTACCTCTCAGGAGTATTGAATATATTTGAATTTATTTAACCCTTTTTTCTATCCCCGAGATAAGTGATTTTATTCAATTTAAATACCCTGACTTCAAAATACAATTGATTTTTTTGCTAACCCCATATTGAAATTCAGTTACCGCCTTTGAGAAATCCCCAGAAAATAATAGTTAGTAATCAGATTATAATATGACTTACAATTCTTCATTTCAGTGCAAACCAATAATTTATACAACACAAGTACACCCACGTACAGCTAGATACCGAAACTCTCCCCTCCCGTGCTGTTAGCGAAACCACAATTTCTACTCTTATTGATTTTAACCCGCGAACTTTTTTCTCTTTTAAATTCAAAAGTAATTCTTTTAAGTCCCGAATCAACTTTGATTTACCGTTGACTTAATTTTCCCTCGACCTCTCTGATTGGTGGCATTTCATCCTTTGGCGTAGATAAAAAAAAAGTTATCACTCCCCTGACCTTTTAATTTACCTAGCATTCTCACTAGACCACCCTTATTCACGTTTTGATTGGAGAGACCGGAATCATTAAAATCAGAATTCATTAACTCCTTCAATAAACGGAAAAAAATTATCTCATGGCGAGTCCATCACAAGATGAATGTATGATACTATATAAGTATTCAAGCAAGCAAGGAGTACCGAAACAAAATATTTTGGCATTTCATTATTTCTACCTTACAGGAAATCATTAGATGATTGGTTATTTGTTTATATTTAAATAAATATATCTACCTTCTTGACCAGGTTAAAATAAATTATTCGAGTAAAAATAACGATGCACGGGCAGATAATTAATTTCTGCAAAAAGTATGTTTATTGAAGCCTATAACGAGCAATGTGATTTTTAAGACTGGGAAATGCGCAAATAGCAAATAAAATTATTTTTCAACAATTCATTGGTTTCAGACACATTGAATTACACGAGTTGAATGAAAATAATTGGTCTTTAATTAATTAAAAAAATATTTTTTATATTATGTGAAGCTCGATTGAAATGAAAAATCTGACGTAGTACGGATTATATTTTTACATATAGTCACAAAAGAAAATTTATTCTAGTTAATTAAAATTAATATAAAAATAGGTTCGTTATCATCTCCATAATAGCCACGAAATCGGTGCAAATATAATTAACCTAGCTGTGGAAGTGAGCATTTAACTTAGATACTTGAAGTGATAATAAATCAGAATTTAGATGTAATACTCCAGAGAAACAGCACGTAATAGCCAAATAATGGAAGTAAGGGATAAATAATTATTTATTCATTTACTGGTAACAAAAGTAAATAACCAAATTTTAAAACGAGTGGACAAAAACCGCAGGGATCACTCCTCGGACCTCTATTGTTCATAATCTTTATTATTAACATGGTTAAATTATTTTCAAAATGTCAAGTGCTACTTTTTGCCGATGATACACTAATATACATAATTGGAGATAACTATGAAGAATAAATAAAGATTTTAAAAGATGAACTGAATACTGTATCAAGTTGGCTTTAAAATAAATAAACTTAAATTAAATACAAAAAATAAATAATGTGTGATAACTGGACATAAGAAGACGTTCAGTGAAAGCAAAATTAAAATTGATGATGAAATTATTGAAAATGTTACTGATGTCAACTACTTAGGAGTTTTATTACATTCCAAACTAACCGTTAACAAGCATGCTTGTACAAAATAGTATACACAAAAAGAAAATGGAAAAAAGATATAGTTTTTGGGAAGAATTTGTAAAAAAAAATCCAGAAAAACTACACTATACGTTATTAATCCACATTTTAACTACTACTCAAAAAAATTTTTTTTCATATAATGACGGAGAACAAAATAAGTTTTAAGGTCTCCAAAATAGAGCAATGAGAATACTAATTAGGCGAAATAGATTTCCAAAAATAACTTATATGTTAAAGGAACTAAATTGGTAAACAGTGAAACAGAGGATGACCTTAAACGCGATGATATTTATTCATAAAATAATAATAACTACGTATTACCAAAATACTTTAATGATAAAATAATATACAATAAGGACAGTCACAAACATAATACAAGAATGTGCAACGGAAATTAGGCTACCAAAAATGAATAAAACCAATGCACAAAATAGATTAATATACATAGGAATACAATATTATAATGAGCTTCCGGAAACCATAAAGTTTACACCAATTGATAGATTCAAGATGGATTGTAGAAAAGAAATGTAATAAATATTAAAAATATAAAGCATATAATGTACTTAATAATAAATTAGACATTCGTTAACTTCGATGTACAAATGGCGGAAATAAAATTGATAAACAAAAATATATTTTCAAATATCTAATATGTTTTTCCAGGTCACATACTTATATTTTCATGACTTTTAATTCATGTTTATATTTTTATGAGAATCTTAATTATCAGTCATTCGAACTTGTGACCTTACTTAAGTATAAGTACAGACCCCGATTGCCTACTAATTATTTTTGAAAATTATTAGATAAACTCTGTTGTAAAACCCAATCTAGAGAATAATGATGATATTTTGAAATTCGCATTCGGTTTTCGTATTAGCAAAGTTTGCAATTCACGTCATCAGCAGTTCTCCCACATTGCCAAAGTTGTTATTTACATGCGCTTTGTTCTCTCAGTGGCTAAATTTTAGCAAATGGACCGATAGTAATATTATCATTTGGTCCATTCCTAAATAGTTTAGATATAAATTTCCACGCTCGCTCGAGTTTATAAAGTCGCTTTATTTTCCCAGAGTATTGGAACATGTTGAACAAACCAATCCCTCTCAGTACTCGGTAATTGCAGTGCTTCAAAATAATGACATACATTATTTAACATTTTTAAAAATTCAGTTTATTTTAATTTGCAATCAATTAATAACAATGTTATTCTTTTCCTTAAGCTTTTGGGTATATTTTTAAATAGTTAATCAACGGCCCCAGTGGTCGAGGGTTGAGCCTTTCGACTTTGAATCCAGTGGTCGAAGTTTCAAAACTCAGAGTGCGCAAATTAATTTAATTTAATTAATTTGTGTTTCACGATGAATTCATAAAAAGTAAAGTATATTTGCGGCACGTTCCAGAGAGGAAGACCCTCTCGCTATCACCCTTGTAAAACACCATCATTCAGAATCGAAACATTGCTTGAAATGGCTTTAACCGTGTTTGGTGACCGGATCTGAATAGACAAGTAATTTTCCCAACTTCTTTTTCCTGACCTCAATTCCCTCCTCACTACTTCCAGCCTCAAAACATTCTCGTACCTCCATCCCCGTTTTTTTCTAATTCTATCTGGTTTCCTTTCCTATATATCTTTGGGTAATTTTCTATGGAATTTTATCAATGTTTCCCTTGTCTGTTACCCCCGACTTTTAAGAAAATAAGGAGGGTATAGTTATATCATATTTTTGCATGAATGGCTCACTTTTTTCATCGTCTTCCTTATTTTAATGCCCTCTCCTTATGCAGGTTAACTGTCATAAATACATTTATCACCACGCAGAATTCAACAACTTCAAACAACTTGGCGGAATTGTACCCCCACCGACCAAGTCACTTAAGTTTTGAAGTCACGAGGTGCGACGTGTTCTTCTTGCAAGTATTGCATCTTTCTCTCTTATCAGCGTAGTTGGTCAACGAATGCCCGCTCCATTCATTCCCCGGCGGGATTGATGAGGTCCACATGGCGACGCCTGAGGCCCTAAAATGGCTCGCAGATCTAGATGTCCCCCTCTGACCCCCCACCATACGAAAGAAGAAGAAGAAGAAGAAGAAGATCAGCGTAGTCATTGATTTATTTTTAGAATTTCTGTTTTCATATCCAGTGCACATTTGATGAAAATTCTCTACGTTATTTACCCTACCTATCCAGGGAATTTTGAGGATACGCCAAAGGATCCAAATTTTAAAACCTTTTATATTCTAAGCCAAAGTGTTAGTGTTCCAGTTTTGCCATTAGTGTTCCGGTTTCCTAGTCATACAGAAACAAAAACATTATACTAATCTTTTTGATGACATTAGACGATTTCCTTTATTTTACATCCGTCTGCATACGTATTGTAAACCTTTATATTATACTGGCTGGATTCGCAAACTTGTCTGTAAATCAATTTGAGGTTTTATTGTGGACTGTAATAATTTTTTTATAAAACTATTTGGGTAGCTGTGGTTAACAGTTAGAATTTGAAGGAGATTCTGAATTATTCTTGGTCTTTGGTATACATCTTGTTGCGAATTGATATGATGGCGACCTTTAGAGGCACTGCGGGTGATCACTGAACAAGCTTCCGTAATAGACTCAAATTAAACGCACTTAACACGCTCACTGCACGGGTTTTATTAACAGACTGGTAATGTATAGTAAATTGTTGCAATGTCAACAACAACAAAATTTGAAGTAAATAAAATAAACGCAAACTAATAGGATTTTAAATAAATTCCACTTGAAAAAACCACTCTGATAAAAAATACAACAAAACGAAAAATATTCCTTCTAACCCTAAGGACTCCTTGTTTAACAAAATTTTAATAATTCATGAAATTCAAGTTTGTGAAAGTTTTTTTAATACCTATTTTGTCGTGAATCTGTTGTTTTTCAGTACTTGGATATTCAATCAATTTAATTGATCAAAAGTTAAAATTCAAGTTCCGTAAAAATTCTGTTATTATATCACCATGGCTGGTTGTTTCACAGTACTTGGATAGTAACGGAACATCAATAGGACTTTCACAGAACTTGAATATTAATTTGAAATTTGATGAATCGTTCAAGTTCTGTGAAATAACTCGTCCTTTTTTGACACATACGAGTACACAAAAAGAATTGAATTGAAATAGGATACTACAGGGTTTTCCAATAAGAGGTGTTATTTTTATATTCAATCGTAAAAGATCAATGGTTTCGTTGCTTGTGTGGCACGTAGCGCCGTCTTGTTAAAAGTAAACGTGGTCCAGATCAATACCATCATTAATAAAAAATAAAAATAAAAAATCATTAATCATCTCTCGATAGCGCAATCTATTCACCGTAACTGTTGCTCCATCCTCATTTTAGAAAAAGTAAGGTCCAATGACTCCGCCGAACCATTAACTGCACCAAACAGTCACACGTTGAGGATAGAGAGGCTTTTCAACAATAACTCTAGGGTTTTTTGAGCCCCAGATGCGACAATTTTGCTTGTTGACGAAGCCACCGAGGTGGAAATGGGCCTCATCACTCAAGATGATTTGCATTTGATTCATTCAAGTGAATTTCAATAATTTCAATGCGTTTTTGAAGCGTGTATCGATCCATTTTTATTAATTGCGTAGTTTTTACTAGTCAAATGTCAAAAAATGACAGCTTCAAAAGTAACATCTACCGAAATAGCGGGCTATTTAAAATAACACCTCTTATTGGAAAACCTGTAGTTGTCGGAGACGTACTCCAGTCAGACGAGCAAAAAAAAATGTACAATTTTAGAAATTATTGTCTGTTGTCAGTTGGGCACGAAGCGAGAAAGTCGGCCAGTATTTTTAGAAAGCTTATTACAAAATGTCACAACCTTTAAATTCAGTCGTTTATTCGAAAAACTACGATGACACACACTACTTAACTTATCGTGCGAACTACATTATTTTATTACGTTATAAAAGGTTAATGATTTTATAGCATTCCTCAGATGCATTAAAAACGTATATTAATGAACTAAATAATAAAAAAAAATTAAATTGGAATAATTGGGAAAAAATTCTATCATAACTTTCGTAGTTACCCACACAGAGTTATTATTTCTCAGAAAATAAATATTTTTATATGAGATCAATTATTTTATTCCATTGAAATTTGTCTGATCCCCAGCGAGAAGGATCACTCATTATTTCCCAACTCCGCTGCCAATTTAAGGATAATATTATTATTTAATTAACGAGATGTTCCCAGGGAGACATGCTACTTCTTGGCTGCAGATGAAATTAACTGAAATATTCGAAATAACTGTGTCAGCTTAAAATATTTATAAACTGAGTGTGTTCATTACAGTGATAAAATGTTTTAAACAATTAATAGTTTTGATTCAACTGTGGGGATCTGGTAGTGAGACAATGATTGATGATGTTGTGTGTGTCGCATCGTTGATTGTGAGTCAGTATAATTGTGCAGTTGCGAGATGACAGGGACCGATGATGATGATGACACCAGGCGTTGACGGCGATGACGGCGAAGTGGTGGTAGAGGCGCGGGTCAGTGAGTCGACGCCGCGCTGGTGGAGACCGGACTCGTGGATGTGTTCAGCACTGATGAAAATGTGGGGTCTTCCGGATACTTCAGTGTGAACGAGGTAGCTGAAGGTGCGATGGACCTGGTCGGCAGATGAGCGGGAGATGCAGGCCGGCGACGATGCCGCGGGGCCTAGGCACAGACCGGCGAAGTTGTCGCAGGGTCTAAGCGCGTGAGGTCAGCGCTGGCCAGGAATGAGGTGAATCCAAAGGAGTCCATGGTTGTAGTCCGTGCAAAACCGGGTGTAGGTGAGTAGGTCCTGTAGCGGTGTGGTGAAGAAAGAGCGAGGCGCAACGCTGGGGGAACCGGCCATAACGGCCAACTCCTCCGTTACGCCAAGTCGGACTTCTCGAGTGGAATGATGATGTTCTTAGGTCCTCTTCCGCTTATATAGGTCCTTTATTTTCATCTTCCACGGGTTAGATCAGCGTTTGGACAGGTGCAAGTGCGCTGACTTGGTTCATTGTATGAACGTCTTGCATCACCTTGCATTCCTTTACATTCACGGTATCAAATTTCGATATTTTAATTGATGTTTCGTAAGTCTGATTGTTGATTCAGCTTTTTTATTCACCATACGTGCGATCTGATTATGATATTATGATCCTAGCAACTAGGCTGCTACACAACCATTGCTTTTAATATTAAGTTTAAAAAACCCTTTTGGGATACCAAAAAAGGTGTATGCTTAGGTATTCCATAAACGATGGAAAACGAATATTTTGTCACTTCAAATCACATGTTATTCATCTACAGAATATTTTGTCACTTCAAATCACATGTTATTCATCTACAGAATATTTTGTCACTTCAGATCACATGTTATTCATCTACAGAATATTTTGTCACTTCAAATCACATGTTATTCATCTACAGAATATTTGTTTCCTGAAGCAGAAAAATCTCTGGAGCAGTGTGCTTTCAACTATATTTTACTTTTAGATTAATTGGTGCTAACCTCAAATAAATAAATAAATTAAATAACTACTTTGTTAAATCACATTTCTTCTGTGATTGACATTTTCAATTTGAACCAAAGAGAATTTAAGACGGCAATAAGCATACTATTTAACAAATCTGGTTAATCAGATAGTATTGATGTACTTACCCATGCAAATAAATGTATGTACTTACTTATTATAAACTGTAATTTATAAACTGTTATTTGTGAAATGTAAATGGATTATACTGTTTTTTACAATAAATCAATAAAAAATATCATCATTAACTATATGAGCCTTGAAACATTAAATTAATTAACACGGGCATTAGCCTAGTATGGTAGTTAAAAAAATGTAACTTGTAAACATTTATTAAATAATAATAAAATTAAAATAAGTAAAAATTAAAAAATTGATAAAAGATTAGACAAGACACAAAAATGTTTTATTCTTATTTTAATCGTATTTTTTAATTTGCCTGATTGAATGCCACACTAGTTATTTCATTTTATAATGTTTAAGTAATTTTATTCATCCCATTTTTGATCAAATTTCTATTTAAAAAAATAAGCGCGCAAATACGTACGGTGTAAAGACAGTGGAACTATGCCGCCACCCAGTTGGGCAACGATGTGAGGTGGATTAAGGTAGGGACTGTATGAAGGGATTTTGAAGAAGCCCACATTGTATGAAGGAGGAAAATCGATGCCGGTAGCTTTTTCCGAACTTGAATTATACAAAAACTAGTCGAAGAAACGACCCGTTCCCATGAAGCCAACTTCAACTATGAAAGGATGTTCCGCTTTTGGCCGTGGAGTTTCACGCACGTGCACCGGTGCACCGGGAATCAATATTGCTAGCTCCTTAGAGCAGACTCCATTAAAATAATTGTAGAACAGACTCAACTTTTATACTTACATTTGTTTATTTTAAAGATAATGAATTTTTTTTAATTATTCAGTGGACTTACATTACACGTTATATTTAGAACCTACTTCAAGTCGTGACTTTGGTGCATATTTGCAAATATTATTTCTGCCATATAATGAATCTATTTGATCTTATATGGTAGAAATAACCTTTGAAATGACCACTTGTCTTAACCAAACTTGTCGAACTCCCAAAGAGCGTTACTAAAGCGAATCTTCCAAGTGTGCTCAAGTACTCACTTGGCTGGGCCAATACTCCAATACCAAACTCTGTGTACAGTCTTGTGTGAGAACTTATGTTTGTTGGTCGGATCCATATCAAGGATTGTTCAATAACATGTAATCGTGTATAAATAGCAAATGTGTATAAACGGTACACGATTTACACGGGCAAGATTACTTCTTGGACAAGTTCCAAGCAGCTGAAGGAAACGTTCTCTGGTTAACTTGCCCATATTGAGGAAGGGAGTTATTGTCATAGGGGTTTGTTTAGTGTGCAAGAGTTAAAACGATGATTTATTGTGTCAATTTGTTAAATGACTTTTATGGCAGAAGTCAAACACTTACACGGCGTATCGTTGAGGAGAATTCACAAAGTAGGCAAAAAATTATGCTAATAATGGATACTTTATTTTGAAGATTATCTTCATTAAAGTGCACAATATTAAAAGTTATATTAAGTTAAGTTAACCCGGCTTGACCCAATTTGCACCCAATTAAACAATTATTGAAAAATGTGGAATAAAATGATGACCCCTTCCTACTTGTTATCAGTTAAACACAAATCTTCGTACCTCATTTCAGAAATGACTTATATAGTTACTATTTTTTCTAAATCAAGACAGAAAATTAATGAATTTTGAAGACTTCAATGCTTACCGTTCGGATGAATTTAATCGGGCACACAAACAGATTTTCTCATTAATATAATGTAAGACTCATAGTGTCATAGCAATAAACTTATAAAATATATATTTATTTGAAAGTGGTACAAACGCATGTAAAAAACCGTTGGTTGTAGTAAAATAACACAGGCTAATACTGTGTTGTAAATAACCTGATATTTGCAAAGACTTTCATAAAGAAATTATTTTAATATTTTATAAATTTTTTTAAAAAGAAAACGTACTTGATCGAAACAACTTTGTCAAAATAATCAGCTTATGTATCAGAGGAGGTTTAAATAATAATAGTAATTTCGTGAGAGATTTTAATCTCTATTTCGACAAGATGAAATATTGATTCAAGGCTCACAAGAGCAATTTTGACATTTAGTCTACGAGGCTTTCCCCCGGGAGTAGAGGGTGAGATCCTGGGATGGGGGTGGTTACAGACGCTTTTACTTAAAAGGATTAATGTGTGAGAACGGAAATAATAATTGAGCGGAAGAGGCTTTTGTCTGACTGTCATGGACGCCGGAATTGGAACAAGCTGGAGAAATTGA
Organism: Hesperophylax consimilis; assembly: GCF_061612785.1. NCBI lineage: Eukaryota > Metazoa > Arthropoda > Insecta > Trichoptera > Limnephilidae > Hesperophylax > Hesperophylax consimilis. Next base: position 3,906,974 of record NC_142840.1, on the reverse strand, counting down.
ATAGAACGATAAGTGGCGACTTCCTGCATTCAGCTTCCTGGGAAGCCTTGTGGTTTGCTAAATAGCTCTTCATGTTTTACTAAATCCCATCTCCGTATTAATGTAAGTACTTTGTACTTGGGTCTTACGATTTCGACAATACTTCAATAATATGTTAATCATAATATCTCCTTAACGCTCAATATATACGTAAACTTAAAAAGGAGAGATTTGATAGTAGATAATTGCTAAAGATTTGTCTCAGCTCTTCAATTCCAGAATTTGGCCGAATTAAACGGGCTTTAAAAACAAAATTATTTAAGAAATCCTACAATTTACATATTTTGACTTCTTTTCAATGTATTACAATAAGCCATATTCGAAAACTTCCGGTAATTGTTTGGTTTCGGTTTCCTCGTTCTTGTATTTAATGTTCCTATTTCTGAACTTTCTGCCTCCTATTTTTTATTAAATATTTTGGTTTAAATATTCTTGTTTTGTCTTGCGCTATATTATTATGTTATGTTATTAATATTATTATCAAAATATATGTTCCAGATATGTTTGAATTGAAGAATAAATCTAATTATTGTGTGTTCGGAGGTGTTAAGATATATTTTGTATTAAGGGGTTAGGGGTAGTGAGCGAAGTGAGAAAAATTGTGTTTAAAATTGACAATAGTTTTATTTATTTTATAAAACAAATTAATATATATTATGTTTTAACATTATAAGACTTAATTTATAAAATATAGATATTAATTTTACACCAAATTATCACCATATTTGTGGGACCCCGTCCCACAATTTGGCTTTGCGGTGACCATCATAACATTTTACTGTTTCATCTAAAGTCAATCAAACAAAAAACCATTAGCTAATTAATGCTAATAATTCTTAATAAATTTCTAATACATTGTGATAATTTATTCTAAATTACCTAAAAATTTACTAGGAAACCTGTCAAATCATTCTTGAAGGCCTGCAATCCTGTTTTTATCTATATCTATATCTACCAATATTTTAAAGAGATTCTTAATAAATTAGCAATTCTCATTTTTCTCCGTCTCCAAATCAACTACTTCTCTCATCTTTGCTTTATCTAAGTTTAAAATTTGATCAAAACGTAGGGATAGATAGGTAACATATTTTATTAGAGTATAGTGCTTTTTTTTTAAAAATGTTTCCCAGACGGGCCTTCATAGGACATTATGTAATTTTCATGCGGTTCACAATTTTTCCGACACTGCTATAATTATGATCAAGTTAACTATTTTCATTTACTTCACTTATCTTACAACACTCTTTGATTAGTGGTTTAAAATAGTTCATTATTTTCATTTACTTCACGTATCTTACAGCATTATTTTAATAGTGGTTTAACAAAGTTAATTATTTTCATTTACTTCATATCTGTCACGTAACGAATCGGACACGTTCAAAACTCCCGCGAATTCAAATTAGTCAGCGGTGAGTTGTTACCATTGTCGCTGTGCGCGCGCGCCTGCCTTGTGCACGGCCAAGTTGGTAAAACTGCTCTACGCTCGACACGCCGGCACTCAAATCACCAACGGCCGCCCACACTCACAATCTAGCCTTGGCCCTGTCAACATGTCTGTTTTGCTATCAACCAGGACGCCATGATTGCGCGCCTAAATTAACGGCCGCTTTGTACAAGTATTTTCGAATCCTGTACCTAATTGCTGTGCCTACTCACCATGGAGAAATGTACGCGTAATAGCGCGTACAGTACGGAAGATAACCCTCCTTTTGTGGTTCAACATGTACGCGAAACCTACTACAAATTCATGTAAGCGCATTAACTATCTTTACCTTTTATGTGCCTTTTGTGACTTGAATTATGCCTACACACACGCTTGCCAGCCAGAACCTAAATTATCAAGAGAAATTGTTCCTAACGAAACGCTAGGAATATTTAGGATGTAAATGACCCATCTCATTTGTGTATCTGTTTGTAATTGTGCTTTGTGAATATATTTTCATACCCCATTAATGCGTTTCCTTTGACGAATTTGAAGTGGTTTGTTTGGCAATCAGTTCCCCGTGTAAAAGCCGTAGCTGACCTGACGCCTGATGATCATGATCTCAACCTCTACCACCTGAGCTAACGCCGATATGTACTAAGGCACCCTTTTTGCAATGGACCTCTCACAGGGAAATTTCGCCCTTTACACTGTCGCCTAACATGGGGCAAAAATTTTTTTTTTGTCATCCCTTCATAAGCCAACAATAGACTACCTCGTGTTCGTCAATTGAAATTCTACTCATGTACATTATTCTTGTAACAACATGTGATTTCCTTAGCAAATGTCCACAAACCGTTTTTTTGGCGCGCTCGCAAAAAACTGGGTTCACAAAATGGTGGCCACGCGTGCTCACACCTTGCCGCGTATCGTGAACACTCACGACAACTACAAACGAACACAACAGAGTTGTTTTTGTTTCTCAACAAGCAATAAACATCACGAATTCGTGTGTGTTTATTTTTTTTTCAACGCCCATTTCAAAACCGTAATGTCTCCTTTCACATAGCGAACATTACCAACAAATCACCTTCCTTCAACTAGTGTAAATAAAAACACGGGTTTATCTCAACACTAATTATACATTTATTCCTAATAAATTATAGGTACAACTGTTTTTTTCCTCTAGTGTGCAAATACGAGTGTTAACCTTCCAAGTGCCTTCGACGAGTGTTAACCTTCCAAGTGCCTTCGACAAGTTTTAACCTTACAACAAGTGACGTGAAAAGTGAAATTAAATTCATTCCTTTTCTTCAACATACTCAATTTCAAATCAGTAAATCTGTAGTCAATTTTTTCTCAACAAGTGAAAGTGACTTGTGAAACTAAAAAACACAGTTTTACAAACCAAAGTCCTGGCCAATTTTTCTTCTCAACAAGTGAAAGTGACTAGTGAAACTAAAAAACACAGTTTTACAAAGCAAAGTCCTAGCCAAATTTTCAAAATTTCAAAACACTTCAAAAATTCCGGAACACAATCATCTTCCTTTTTCAAACATCAAGCAAACCTTCAAAATGGACTCACCCACTGTACCTACAGAAATTACATTTGGTGTAATCACCAACATTTTCCAATCAAAAAGAGAAATATTACTACAAGCTCTTCGTAAAAGGGACCTGTCGCCAACTGACAAATCAAGGAAGTCGCTTATAAATTACGCCTTGTACTTCAACAAGAAATACATCAGGAATTTACGTTTTAATTGCCCCGAACCAGAGGAAGCAAAAATAATTACACCAGTACCACCTGAGTCAAAAAACATACCAGCACCGGTCATTCCACAAAATAAAAGTTACGACCTATCATCCTGGACAATTAAATTCAACGGTCGCACCGATGTGGAAAATTTTATTGACAGAATAGAAGAAACTGCCCAAGTCAGAGGAATTCCCATAGAGATCCTACATCGCAACTTTATCGATCTCATTGCACCCGAATTGCTCTCGTGGCATAAATCACAGAAAAAAAGGGCAGATTCTTGGCCCAAACTAAAATCAGCCCTCATCAGCAGTTTTGGAAAAAAGGAAGCCCAACACAAAATAAAACTATCGCTGTTTGCAATCAAGCAACTTTCAAATGAATCAGCTGCCAACTACATACAAAGAGCTGAATTCATAAACGCCAGGCTCTCTTCACCTGTTTCGGACAACGAACTGCTGCGGATTATAATTGATGGTCTCCTCCATAAATATGAGAACATCATTACTTCACAAAAAATCCTCAGCATAAACCAACTTAACGACGTTTGCCTTCTATTGGAAACATACCAAAACAGAAGAAAAGACTCTAACGATGCAAACGAAATCACCAAACCAAGCAGATCCTCTGGTATCAAACCAGAATATAATGAAAGAAAAACCAGCTCATTCTGCAAGAAAACCGGTCATTCTCAAACTACTTGTTTTAAGCAAGCTAACCTCCAAGAACCCCGAGACACCAGAGCACCTAAAAGGCATTCTTCCCAAAACCGCTCTCCACCTCGTGATAATCTACGAGAAATTTTCTAAAAATCAAGACACAATTACGAGAGATTACACGCTCCCAATAAAGTGTTCAAACCTCCACCGGACTTTTCGAAACCCTCTCCAAATTGGGTAAACAAGAAGCAAAAAAACTAATACCCAACCTCTCGGGAATCCATTTCACTCCAAGGCCTAAGGAATGGATAGAGTGGTTGAGACACGTAAAATACTTCAACCAGGCCTTACATCTTTCAACTGTTAGTTGCAAAGAAGCTCAAGACGGAAGACCCTATGCTCAATTCTCCGTCAATAATGTCACCTTTTCGGGACTTATGGATAGTGGCGCATCTATTAGTTGCCTCGGCAATAATGCACACATACCTTTCGTCAATTGCGGATTTAGAATCAAGATGCATTCTACACACGTCACAACCGCAGACAACACAGCACAAACTGTCACAGGTTCTCTAGCACTACCTGTCAGTTGCGGAAACAAAACAATCACGATCAACTTCTTAGTGATTCCTTCAATAACCCAGAACTTTATCCTCGGTGTAGACTTCTGGAAGGCCTTTAATGTCGCCCCCCAGGTATTTAACACTTGCAACAACACCTCTCACTCCACACAAGTCAGTGAAATTCGTACAGTAATACCTTACGAAAATCTAAGTTCTGCTCAGTCACAACAATTAAAAAGGATGATCAACAAATTCGAATCAATATCCTTCGAAAAATGCGGTTTAGGACTAACTAACCTAGTCGAACACCACATCAAAACCAACGGACCACCCATCAAACAAAGGTACTATAACCTAGCTCCCCAGAAACTTAAACAATTGGAAAAAGAGTTAGACGAAATGTTGAGTTTAGGCGTTGTAGTTCCTAGTAGAAGCGCCTGGACCAACCCAACTCTACTTGTATCAAAAAAGGACGGCTCTGCACGATTCTGCATCGACAGTAGAAGGCTTAATGCTTGCACTGAGGCTGACGCCTATCCACTTCCATTTGTTCACGCCATCCTCGACAAACTACGAAACGCCAAGTTTATATCCTCAATTGATCTAAGCAAAGCTTTTTGGCAAATACCATTAGATGCTGCATCTTGTGAAAAACTGCGTTTGTCATACCAGGTAGAGGTATGTTCAACTTCAAAAGGTTACCATTCGGCCTCAAAAACAGCCCTGCCGAACTACAAAGGTTAATGGACAAGTTATTCGGCCCAGAATCGGATAATAACTTATTCTGTTACCTAGACGATCTCATCATCATAACTGACACTTTCGAAAAACACATTGAAATGCTGGAAAAAGTCTTCCAACAACTCAAGCTCGCCGGTCTTACCATCAACTTGAAGAAATCAGAATTCTGCAAGTCCCGCTTGCGTTATTTAGGCTTTATTATCGACGAAAAAGGTCTGAGAACGGACCCAGCTAAAGTCGAAGCCATGGCAAATTTCCCCAGACTTAAAAACGCAAAAGAAGTCAAAGGTTTTCTAGGACTGGCCGGTTATTATAGAAGGTTCATCAAAGACTTCTCCAACATTGCAGCACCCCTCAACAAAATCACTGGTACACGCAAAGGCATCAGTAATTTCTTATGGTCTCCTGAAACCGAAAAAGCCTTCATCACTTTGAAATCTGCTCTACAAACAGCACCTGTGCTGAACTGCCCTGATTTCACACTTCCTTTCACGCTCCATACTGACGCTTCTAATGTTGGAATCGGCGGAGTACTAACTCAGGAATTTCCCGATGGAGAACACCCTGTAGCTTACTTTTCCCGAAGTTTAAACAAACACGAAAAGAACTACGGAATAACGGAAAAAGAGTTACTGGCAGTAATGGATTCTATTCACCACTTTCGAGGATACATAGACGGTAGCAAATTCACTGTAATTACTGACCACAGCAGCCTAAAATGGCTAATCTCCTTGAACAATCCATCCGGTAGACTCGCTCGTTGGTCATCACGCTTGTCTCAATACACTTTCGATGTCATACACCGCAAAAGCGCCGACAACATTGTACCTGATGCACTCTCAAGAATCGAGCTTGCTCTCCTAAACACCGAACCAACTGCTCCCATTTTTTCCACTAAGGACACCCGGTATCTAAAGATATTCAACGGTTGCATTAACTCTCCTCAACAGTTTCCCAATTTTATCATAAAAGAAGGACAATTGTACCGTAATTGCAAACCTCCTTTGTCTATTCTCGAAGACCATGCCTGGAAACTGGTTGTTCCTCCCGGAGAAAGAGAACAAATAATATTCAACAACCACAGTGCCCCGGAATCCATACACCCCGGAACCTTCAAGACATATAAGAAAATATCCTTGAAATATTATTGGCCCGGTCTTTTCAAACAAGTGCGAAATTATATTTCTAAATGCGACACTTGCAAAGCTTATAAACACAGCACTGCACCCCCTGCTGGTCTTATGGGTAAACCCAAACGCGCCGATAGACCACTGCAATCACTGTCAATGGATCTTATTGGACCTTTCCCCAGAAGTTATGCTGGACACATGCATATACTCAGTGTAGTGGACATTTTCACCAAATATTGTTGGATTTTCCCTTTAAAAAGAGCCACCGCATCTGCAGTCGTAAGCCTTTTGGAAAAACACATATTTATACCTTACGGAACCCCCCGTACAATTATTGTGGATAACGGAAAACAGTTCATCGCAACTGAATTTAAGGAGTTCCTGTCCAAATACGGCATAAAGGACATTTTTTATAATACTCTCTACACACCACAGAACAACACTGTAGAGCGTTATAACCAAAACATCAATACTGCCCTGGCTATCCTAGTTGATAAAGACCAACGCACTTGGTGTAAAAACTTGAAAAAAATTCAAGCAGCTATAAACAACACGGTAAATCTTACAACCGGTTACACCCCATTCTTCCTCAAACACGGCATGGAACAAATTGTTCACGGCTCTCTACATCGGAATATTGATTTCCCATCATCGGTCCCCTCATCTGAAGACCCTGTGGAAACATATGCTCACCGTTTAGAAGAACTCTCTGCTATCTACAGCGAAGTAACAGACGCTTTATTAATGGCCCACCAAAAAAGTGCGGACAGATACAACTTACGCAGGAAACATGTCACTTTTAATAAAGAGGATATTGTCTGGAGAAGAAATAACACATTGTCACAAGGTGCCATGTACTTCTCTGCCAAATTGGCACCCCGCTTTATTAAGGCTAAAGTACTGAGAAAAATCTCAGATTTGGTGTACACCCTGTCCGACATTTCTGGTAAACACATAGGCAACTACCACATAAAGGACCTTGTCAAGGCTGGAAATATGGAAACAATAGAAACCATCACTCCTGTCCCTACGTTTGTACCTCATTGGCAGAAACAACCACTGCCATACACTACAAACTTTGCTTAAACAACTATCTATGACTTCTACTATTGATCTCACAAGCCGTCTACCATAGTGTTATTCGTTTTTTGTTGAAATCATTAGCCTTTTTAACCATAATGTTCTTGATTTTCATAAGTTAATCATCCATTATGGTTTGTTGTAAGTAAATCTTACACGACAAGGTACAATAAGTGTCAATTGTAACCTTGACCTCGGTACACTATTTCTTTGTATATAAACTTTTGTTACTATTCTTTTTCTCACGTTTCACTTTTTCTCATGTACACACCTTTTTTGAAACTGATCATTTCAGAAAAGAGACACCTCCTCAATGTCGGTTTGTATTTTTGGGTACGCGCGATACTCGAAAATGTTCTCCATTCCCTGTTCCCAACACACCAAGTTTTCTTGACATATCATTTTATTTTTTTGCTCTTGTTCTTCCTATTGTCCTTCCTATTGTCCTTCATATTTGTTCTAATGGGTTCCATCGTATAAAAACAATGACCCTTTTGCAACATACACCCAATTGAGGTGAATGTTCTACCCCTGTAATTTGTAATCAAAATGCGTGTGTAATTCCAGTTCGGTATCGTCATTTGATTCAAGTTACACAGGTGTAACAAATATAAGTTACAATTACCATGTTAAAGTTTTTTCAGTTTTCCCAAAATTGAATGGCGCTCAACTATCCCATTTGCTCTTGTCTTTTTTCAGAATTTGATATTGACACGTCATTTCTGAAAATAGTTGTTGTAAAGAAAAACAAATTGCAATTTGTCTTCCTCATCAATAACATTGTACCATGCATAACACCTTTCGGTCACATTGAGTATGTAAAATCATAGGATCTCAACTTCCTGACCCAAATCTGTTATTTTGTCGCACTTTATTTTGTCTTGAATGACATTAATTTGCCTTGTTAAAATACACCAAGCCAGGTCACTCATATTAAGTTATCCTGTGTCTCAAGGTGCCCTCCTTTTTGTATATAAAAATGTATAACATGTAAAGTTCACAACATTCGTGTTTGTGGCAATTGGTAACACCAAGCGTGTTACCTTGCTCATTTTGTTTGGTCATTTTAAGTAGGTAAAACCCAATCAGGTCTTAAATAAACCACTACAAACCTTTATATTATAAGCAAAGAATATGTAAAGCCAAATAGGCCTCCTTTGCTATATATATATTATTTTTTTTGTCTTGTATAAAAAATTCTTGTTGACATATGTCTTGTATTATGTCATCACTTACCGTGTAAACTCAACTTTTGGTTGTGTCATCACAGTATATTGTAAGCAAAGAGTAAGTAAAACCAATAGGTCTCTTTCGCTATATTTGTGCGCTGTGTAAGTAATTACTACCATCACACCACATGTCTTGTACAATTGTATTCTGCTTGTCATGTTACTTTTGTATTATGCTGGTACCAATAACTATCGACATCACAGAGTATGTTTATTGTGTACTTTGTTCATATGCCGTCTGTATTGAAATGGAAACTTCTTTATCAACTTAAACGTAAATTTGTCTTCCACCATGATACGAGAGATCGTTATAAAATCCACCATGATACGTGCGAACGTTATAAAATCCAACGCTATACGAGAAGCTCGTCATAATCACTTAATTTTTTCGCCAATGCAGCGAATAGGTAATTTGTCTCAATGTTTTGATATAAATACCTACTGTCTTACACCCTTGCAATACTAGGCTCGACCTTTTTTTTCAAAATCGTTCAAATTCTTACATGGTACGTGAAGACGTCATAATACTTACCGTGATTCGTGTGAACGATATTATATCAATTGGCCTTTCTTAATTAAGATTGCCACCTGTTTATACTTGAACTACCTGACGTAGATCATTTTAAAAACATTTGACACTTTTGTTTAACTTGCCAAACAGCAGGAAATTTCCCTCTTGGAAGAATTTTTTAAAAAAAAAAATAACATTGAAGCTGTGCATTCAGCAAATTTTGGTTGAACTGATGCCTGTAGACTTCTTGTAACTAAACCCAAGAACTATCTACTATCCATTGACCATGGACTAATCATCGGCTTCACTTTTGATTATGAGGTATCGTGTCGTAGGAGGTCAATCGGGACATGACACAAAAACACCTAACTCGTCGGCTGGGAAACGAATAAGAAAACTCCCAGGTTTGTGAAATTTGAACAAGGGTCTGTCATTTTCTCACAAATTTGTAGAAGATTAAATCGACCCCTAGTCTTTCATCCAATACACATGAAAGACTAGAATTGTATTATGTTGTATGTTATGTTTCATCACACCTTCTTGTAAATATAATGAGTCGGGAAACCTGCTGTCAAATATATTTCGCTCTCTCCTGAAGATCGAATCCGGACTCTAGCCAGTTTTCAGCAGATTTCTGTACTCAAACATCTTCTTTTGTCATCACTTTCACCATGTACATATTGTTGAAAATTATTCACGGATTTGGAAATAGTACGATAAGCATTGGCTTATCGTCTGTCAAATAGGACAAACCTCATCCACGAATCTTTTTTCTCACCCCTTCTTCCATCATCCCTTCACCCTTCAATGAAATATATTCTATATTATAATAAAACAAATAAAAAACTTTATTCCACTTAATTTTATTTTGACCGTAACCGGTTTCAGCTCGTCAAAGCCATCTTCAGACTGGTACACAAAATTCTTAGTCTACGGTTTATATACACAACATATGGTGGAGGGGGGAGAGGGGTAGTTTATAGGGTTTTAATCAATTTTATTTTTTACTAAGTCGTTTAAGATTGTGGAATTTCTAAATATTTGGTAATTCCAGTAAGCTAATTACCTTGGGTTTGTAGCTCATTTCAATATTTATTAGGGAAAAAACCTCACAGGTAATATGCATTATTAATGACCTAATTTTATTGTTAAATCATTATTTATGATGGTATTATATTTGCTTTTTGAAAAGATACATGTTTACATTTGAGAAATTATTATAGGAATTAAGAAAGTAGGGACTTAGCAACTGATACTAATAGCTTATTAATTACAAAGTTACTTATTGAAGGGGTACATGTTTACATTGAAGTAGGGATGGTCTAACCTAACTACATATTTTAATGTCGAAATTATTAAGAAAATTACAATGGATACAAGAGCGGAGACTTGGCAAATGATTCTAATTGTTTATTCATTACAAAGTTAGGGTCTATTTTATTAATTAAGCGAATAATTTCTAAAGATTCTAATCTATCAAGCTTGTGGCCTTTATTGCAAGTATGGAGGACTTTAACATCTCTGTCTTTATCAAACGAGTGTTTGTTTTCTAATAAATGTGATGCTACATTTGACAATTCGCCTTTATTATTTACCCAATTTGTAAAATGTTCTTTAATACGGGTTTTGAAAGATCTCCCTGTTTGACCAACGTAATATGCTGGGCAGTTGGCGCAGTTCACTTGGTAAACGCCTGAGTTCTCGAGTTTATCTCTTTTATCTTTGTTGTTAATTAAAATTCTACCTAGAGAGTTTACATTATAAAAAGCTGTTTTGTATTTATCATTATTGGTTAATCTAGATATTTTTGTTGATATTTCACCAATATAAGGGATTTTAACCCATTGTTTATTACTATCTTTTTCATTTTTATTTTCAAGGCCTTGTGAAATGATTGTTAATGTAAGTTTTTTATCCTTTTTCTCTATTAGCCTATCAATAGTTTCGCTTTTGTATCCGTTGTTATTGGCGATAGTTTTAATAATATTTAATTCATTATTATAATTTATATAATTCAAAGGCACGTGTAAAAGTCTGTGAATGAGTGAATAAAATACTGATAATTTATGTGAAATGTGGTGTCTAGATGTATTGTGTATGATATTATCACTATATGTAGGTTTTCTATAAATTGAAAATTCTAATTTATTGTTAATGATTTCGATACCTATGTCGAGAAAGTTAATCTTATTACCCCCCATTTCCATTGTGAACTGGATTGATTTGTTAATTTTATTGATTTCTTTTAGAAAAATATCTAATTGTCTGTTTGTTCCTGTCCAGATAATCAGAATGTCATCTACATATCTACGGTAGAAGGCGACTTTATTAAACGATTTTAGTTTTTCGATGGATTCTTCGATATAATCCATGAAGAATTCAGCTAAGACCGGTGAAATCGGGCTCCCCATAGCTAACCCACTAGATTGGATGTAATAGTTATTATTAAATCTAAAGAAATTTTGTTCTATGCATGTATTTAGTAATCTTGTTATTTCGTTACGTTTTATTAAATTAATGTTTATTTTTTCCATGTAATTATTAATAATTATTTTTAATTCGTTTGTTGGTATGTTTGAGAACAAACTAACAACATCAAATGAAACTAAGGTAGCATTATTGGGAACTTTGATGTCTTTAATGAGGTCTATAAGTTGTAGGGAATTTATTATTCCGTATTTTGGTTTAAAATTAAGAGTATTTTTTATAATATTATTTCCAAATTTTGCTAATTTATAGGCAGGGGCTGAATTATATGACACTACTGGTCTTACTGGCATATTATTTTTGTGTACTTTTGGCTGTCCATATAGACGTGGGCATTGGGGGTTCATAACAGAAAGGCTATTTTTATGGTATTTATTTTTAATCAAGGTTTGGCATGAATTTAGAATTGTGTTTACGTCTGCTGCAAATTTAGGAGTGGGGTCCTTTTTCAATAAGGTTACATTACTGGTGTCCAGCACATCTTGGACTTTTTCTAAATAATCTGATTTATTTAAGATAACTGTACTGTTACCTTTATCTGCTTTTGAGATAATCAGATTATTTTGTTTGATTTTATTTTTTATTGATTTTACAATACGTGCTTCGCTAGAAAATTTCCCCTCAGTCGTTGCGTTTTTTATTATTTTAGTACAATATATTCACTATGTTTTCTTCCTTGAAAGCCTTACGTTGTTACCGCTTTAGCAATGACATTGACCATGAAAGGTCAATTGCTTTCAAAGAAGTTATTTTTTTGTCTCACTGCACAAACATGTTCTTGTATCAGTGGATTTGTATCCAGTACTATTGCACTGAATGGACTATACAGAGTCACCTCTTGATACGAAAACATTTTTTTTCACATTTGTAAAATATCAACTAGTTAGGAACATCTCTATCTTTCTCTTTCTCTGGTTTCTGGCAAGCAAATCTCTTTCTTCTACCCAAGGCACATTTGTTTCTCTCCAACCATTTTTGCATCATTGGTCTACCAGGCAGGTAAACTTCAAGAATTTTGTTCTAATAATAATTCACCCCTGGACTAAAAAGAAGCCCAGCAGCCTCTCTCATCACCAGCTGAGCCCTCTTCATAGCCGCCTTCACTACCGTCACGGAGGTCCCCTCTCTTCAGCTTCGTTATATAAAAAGCACCCGACCACACTCAACTCAATCAAGTGTGAGCCGTTTGTGCAGTTGCAAACAAGTTGTCTCACAATATAATGACACTTTCCAAACAACAACCTCCGAGCATGTCAGCTCCAGGTTAGTTGTCCGTTCCTGCCAAATCAACAGTTGTCTTTTGCTCCATCAAGCACTGACACAAGCACTGTCTTGCAAATACTAAAACACGCAGACCAACCAGTCGCCGTTCATGCAGACTCACCAAATGCCGTTTGTGCATACTCACCACCAACCTCCATTTGGCACCAACCCATGTTACTCGCAGCCCTGCACGCTTTAATAACCAGTACAACCTTGCTTACTACCAGCATGGATCCACTCTGGCATCTCTACAAACCTGAAGCACCTATTTTGACCTCTGTGATAGTAGAACCCCTCCGCAACAACAATGTTCCACACCGTGTTCTTCTCCAAGACCCTAGTGTTCATTTGAGTGTAATCTCAAAGGGTCATGTGTTAGTGAAAATAACAAGTGCTACGCAAACTCCGACCCACTACGCAAACAAACTACGCTTCGCAAATCTTAGCTTCCCGGACCAATGATAAACTTAGAGTCATTTTTTTTCTCTCTTTTAAAATGTCACTGTGTTTTGTCTTGTCTTGTCATGTCATGTCATATGTCACTGTGTTTTGTCTTGTCTTGTCATGTCATATGTCACTGTGTTTTGTCTTGTCTTGTCATGTCATATGTTACTGTGTTCTGTCTTGTCTTGTCATGTCACTGTATTTTGTCTTGTCTTGTCATGTCACTATGTGTTTTATGTTTGTCATCAATTAGCTAGCACACCCAACAATCTCTCTCTCTCTCTCTCGCAAGCCATCTCCCTGAGAAGCCAGTGGCATTTTTTAAGTAAAAGAGGATTCTTAAGCCTATTGCTTCATTGCCACGTCGCTTTTTCTCGGGCGGGCGGGGATGTGTCACGTAACGAATCGGACACGTTCAAAACTCCCGCGAATTCAAATTAGTCAGCGGTGAGTTGTTACCATTGTCGCTGTGCGCGCGCGCCTGCCTTGTGCACGGCCAAGTTGGTAAAACTGCTCTACGCTCGACACGCCGGCACTCAAATCACCAACGGCCGCCCACACTCACAATCTAGCCTTGGCCCTGTCAACATGTCTGTTTTGCTATCAACCAGGACGCCATGATTGCGCGCCTAAATTAACGGCCGCTTTGTACAAGTATTTTCGAAGCCTGTACCTAATTGCTGTGCCTACTCACCATGGAGAAATGTACGCGTAATAGCGGCGCGTACAGTACGGAAGATAACCCTCCTTTTGTGGTTCAACATGTACGCGAAACCTACTACAAATTCATGTAAGCGCATTAACTATCTTTACCTTTCATGTGCCTTTTGTGACTTGAATTATGCCTACACACACGCTTGCCAGCCAGAACCTAAATTATCAAGAGAGATTGTTCCTAACGAAACGCTAGGAATATTTAGGATGTAAATGACCCATCTCATTTGTGTATCTGTTTGTAATTGTGCTTTGTGAATATATTTTCATACCCCATTAATGCGTTTCCTTTGACGAATTCGAAGTGGTTTGTTTGGCAATCAGTTCCCCGTGTAAAAGCCGTAGCTGACCTGACGCCTGATGATCATGATCTCAACCTCTACCACCTGAGCTAACGCCGATATGTACTAAGGCACCCTTTTTGCAATGGACCTCTCACAGGGAAATTGCGCCCTTTACATATCTTACAGCACTATTTAAATAGTGGTTTAACAAAGTTCATTTTTTTCATTTACTTCACGTATCTTACAGCACTATTTAAATAGTGGTTTAACAAATTTAATATTTTCATTTACTTCACGTATTTTACAACACTATTTCAAAAGTGGTTTAACAAAGTTAATTATTTTCATTTACTTCACCTATCTTACAGCACTATGTAAATAGTGGTTTGACAAAGTTAATTATTTTCATTACATCAAAATTTCTCCACAAAGTCAAATTGCGATTATTGAAATAGTTACCATAATATAATTTTTATATAAGATATAAATGTAAAAATAGACAAAGAATATTTTTTAGTTTTCATCTGGAAGATCCTGTGCACAAACCAAATAGATATAGTGTTTTCGACGACTTTCATGGTTCAACTTTTAGGTTTGGGTCGGGTATTTTCAGTGCTTCTATGACTATGTTTTTTTCAAATAGTGGTCAGTTCTTTTTCTGATATTCCCTTAAGCCAAGATTTGGTTGACCTACAAAATGTAGTAATTAATAGATGTCTATACGTGGACCCTATTAACCCGGGCACCCCTGCTTAGTCACCAATGGCTTAGGGTTACCTATGACAGAGGTGTTGGTTATCCAATTAATGGTTCTCGGGTCAGCGGTACCCATACCCGTCTAAAATAATAATATAAATTGATTTTTAGTTTTACTAACGTTTAATATGCTTTTAACTAGTTTTGACGCACAGTCACACCATGCTCTGTCAGTTTGTGGGTAATTATCAAATGTTGTTCATGAAAAATAATAATATTCATAAAAATATATTTATGGATTAAGAACAAGACAAAGGAAGTTAACCCCAATCTCAAATTGGGCTTTTCTGAGCAAGTTGGGATTTCAGTTTCATCGCATCAGTTGGGATTGAGAAACAGAGGACACCCATGAATGAAACGGAATGATGACTTAAATAGAACTACCAGTTTGAGGCAATTAAGAATCACAAAGTATCGAAAAAACTGGTGACTTTGTGGGAGGGATGTCTAACGCGAAAAGAAAAGAAGCGAGAACTTCGAGGACTCTCCTTCTTTAAATACAACGCGTGCTGAATATTTAAGTAATATTGTAAATTCCTACCTGGGCTTAGTGCTTATGTGTACATCTCCGTCTATTTCCTTTTTTGTTTTTTCTTGTTTGTTCTACTTAATCTCCTTTTTTCTATTTTTGTGCTCTTTTGGATGTGAAACTTATAATTTTTATATCAAAATACCAATGTAAAATTGTACCTATTAATTCCTACCTATGTATCGTAAGTTCCTCTCGCCCTACAATGAGTTTTGTAACTCATCGGGATTGCTCTAGCAAGATATAAAAATTAAATTTAAAAAATGTGTTAAATAAATACCAGCGCTTCCTTCACAAATACTATTATTAAATCAGATTTGACTCAAAGAAAATGGTTGTTTTTAATTACCTGGAGCGTAGAAACACCTGGAATTATTTTAATTTCTCTACGAAAAACTTATGATCATGATGGATGGAGTTTTAATTAAAGTTTAATTAATAATTAAGCTTTGTCTTGGGTGAATAATAGAAACAGATATTTGTTTTCATCTTTTATTCTCATTAATATTAATATTTGAGAACAAATACCTATTTGATAGGAAAATATTATCAGCATACCCACGCTACAAATCCGAGATAGGCAAATATTAATGTTTAAATCATTTAAAATAATTATTAATGACTTGTGGAACGAATTGAAATCGTGGAATGTATTGTCATATCAAAAGCCATGGTAAAATATAAAATGTGTTATCATCCTTTAATAAAGCATTCTTATTAAAATTTGTATTCAGTCTTCCTTAGAAAACTAAATGAAAGAGCGTTCATTCGTTCACAATTCAAACATCGTTTGGAAAAGTCACTTGAATCAAGTGAAAGAATTGCATATTTGTTGGCGAAGGGAAACAGCTCAATTTTTTTACATGTATGAGATAAAATAAATGTATGTGGACGAGTTGAATCTCATAGCCGAAGTTATACAACCCGTATTCCTCCATGTTTCATATCCAAACCATGGGAAGGACGTTTATGCCCGATGTGAGGAACTCTCTACAGATTCAGAAGGGAGGAAGAGAGAAGAGAAGTAGAAGAAGGAACGCGTGATAACGATCCAGGGAATAAATGTACATAAATTATCGTGTAAACAAAAATGAGTTATTATTTTTTGGTAAACTAATGTTTAAGACAAGATTTTTTATGCATAGCACAAAGGGTAACAATTATTTTACAAGCAATAATTATTCGCCTGAAACACTCATGACGCCAACGGGACCCGTTCGCGTCGTTCCCGTTCCCATAACGGGAACGTCCCGTTGGCGTCATGTATCTTTTATCAGGAGATTTATCAATGTGGATGAGTGTTTCAGGCGAATAATTATTGCTTGTAAAATAACAGAAATGAGTTATTAATTATGTGATTAGATGTGTAATATTTAAGCATAATTGTTATGTTGCTTAGGTTAACTCTAATTTCCGTTGGCGTCATGTATCTTTTATCAGGAGATTTTTCAATGTGGATGAGTGTTTCAGGCGAATAATTATTGCTTGTAAAATAACAGAAATGAGTTATTAATTATGTGATTAGATGTGTAATATTTAAGCATAATTATTTTGTTGCTTAGGTTAACTCTAATTTCCGTTGGCGTCATGTATCTTTTATCAGGAGATTTTTCAATGTGGATGAGTGTTTCAGGCGAATAATTATTGCTTGTAAAATAACAGAAATGAGTTATTAATTATTTGATTAGATGTATAATATTTAAGCATAATTGTTATGTTGCTTAGGTTAACTCTAATTTAAGTAGCTCTAACTTAAGTAGGAGAGGATGTGGGATAAATAAGTAGTGATATTGACTTAGTCATATAGAGGTGTCAGTACAGGTGATGTTGACTCTGTCAGTACATCAAATAAATAACCTATAACAGTTAATTAGGCATGTGGAAAACTATATAAGTATAAATGCCAACTTGTGCACTATGTACGAAACGAAAACTCGACCCAAGAGTGTTTTGTGTGTAGGTTATTAGTGACTTTGTGTGAAATCATTATAAGCATTTCATAGAATGGCAATAATAAACCTGCACTCAACACACATACACGGAGAAAAATGAGTATGGTTTTTTGTATCACTAATATTTTTAAAATGTTTAATCATTTCCAAAAAAATAACAGTCATTTCGAATATATCTAAACACGCGTTCAACGCAGGTGGCCTAGCCGGTGTGACGAATCAAATTGCGTCACAAATAAATTTGAACGTTAAACTAAGTATGTCCCGCAGTGTGCGCCCAATGTGAAGCGGTTTTAGATATTTTATTATATCTATCACTAATGTTATTGACATTCCAAAAACCCATCCCTGAAAACAAGGTAAATATTTGCATGTTCTTATTATATTTAATCTTCTGCACTGTTTCTCGCCCTTGTCATGTTTTGTCTCGAGTTACCTACCGTTGTTTGGGTGTTTCGTTTTTTAATGTACTGTGATGAAGTCAGATGATTAATATGCGTCACATGTCAAGTGCTATTTTTTGTAGGAGGGCAGTTAAATCATTATAAAACAAACTCGGCGTTTTGACACATTCGGGACTGTAGGTACCTGGAGATTGTTAATCCTCTCATCACCGATAGATATTTTCAGGAATGTCATATTTTTTAGAAAGCAAGTAAGTCGGGAAATGTCAAGTGGCTAATTTTTTTTTTTGTTAAAATGTATTAATGATAGTGATTTTAGGGTACCCATTCGAGTTAATTTTTTTGTTGAGTTTTAGGCAGGGGTGTTTGACCCTGAGTAAGGATTATATATTTGTCCCGTTGTCAAAGGTCATCAAATCAAAGATTGTGGTGAGCTGAGTCAGCAAATGTAAATTTGCTGTGTATGAACGGCATAAGAATAAAAATGTATTTTCTATATGTCATTCAGAGAAATTCATTTTCATACCACAATTTCGATCAATTTTATGTGTTCGGTAAAAATCCGATAATTAAAAATTGATGGCGGAAGGCGACCGATAGAGAGGGGAGAGAAAGGGTTAAGGCGCATTCGCTTAACGCGATTTGAAGAAAACAAATATCTTCGTTCGGCGAAACCGTACATTATCTTGTATCTAAAGTCTCGCAATGTTTCGGATAGTAGTCTGCGCAGATGAGAAAATAAAAGGGCGCGTGCGAATGTGATGACGAACTGCGTTAGTTACGAATTGGAGCACTTACCACCGACACGATTTGTGAGGTACAAATACTTACGTTTGATGAACTTAGTATAAGAGTACCTAAATGTCTCCATATCTAAAAAGTAATCTGCGTGCGTGATAAAAGACCGGTGTTGGTAGAGGTGCGTCCACAAGTTAAAAATTTGAAATGAGAACGGAAACGTAAAGGAGCACTGAACGTTCCACGATTTGAGTGGTACAAATATGCATGTTTGACGAAATTACTATGAGAGTACCTAAATGTCTCCATATCTGAATAGTCTGCATGCGTGATAAAAGACCGGTATTGGTAGAAGTGCGTCCACAAGTGAAAATGCGAAAACAAAAGCGAGCACTGAACGTTCCATGATTTGAGTGGAACAAATACGCGCGTTCGTTGAAATTAGTATGTGTGTACCTAAAAGTCTCGATATCTGAAAAGAATTCTGCGCGCGTGATAAAAGACCGTAAAATATGTAAAAGTGCGAAAAATTTAAATAAAATGGGATGATGCATTGAAGCATTAGCCAGCAAGAATGATAAAATGTGACATGTTGAGGTTGCATCTTAAAAGCGGTTGAATGAGAGACAGAGTATCCGGTTTTGGTGGTTTCTCCGTGTAATAGAAACTATCTGGCGCTCAATTTTCCATTGTGTATCACGTCGGGAGATACACTACAACTCTGTTACCATATATTGTTTAGTTTTTTATCATTCATTTCATTTCAGATGTACTATGTATGTACACCGGATTTCTTGTTTTGTTATCGAAGATGTAGGCGTTAATAGATTTAGGTAAATGAGGAGTGAATAAAGATTAGTAACGGCCTCTTTTGCAAAGTACAACTAAGGTTTAGGTTTAAGTGATCAACGTGTATTGATAAGGAGTTATGCTTATGTAAGTATGGAATTCTATTATACTTCAGACATGCCAGCAGAACTGAGGGGAGATTAAACTGAAGTGGTAGATATGAATTCCCAACTCCTTCCCTATCCTGATTCTTTGAAAATTTTATGTTGTCATTAATATTGTCATTAATTATGTTGTCATTTCATGTTGTCATTTAAAATCTTGTCATTAGTTTTTGGTCACATGCTTGGGAAGAAATTTGTAAACAAAAATTGAAAGGGTTTATATCCTC
Source organism: Hesperophylax consimilis (assembly GCF_061612785.1). Lineage (NCBI taxonomy): Eukaryota > Metazoa > Arthropoda > Insecta > Trichoptera > Limnephilidae > Hesperophylax > Hesperophylax consimilis. Next base: position 3,887,089 of record NC_142840.1, on the reverse strand, counting down.
AAGTGTCTGGAGAGGATTGGATCGCTTGGTTAAAATAAGAAGTGTTATGTTAGTCGAGGTGTTAGTATTCATCGTTGATTTCAATGTGTTTTATTGTCACTTTTATTGTTTTCATGTTATTTTATGTTGATAGGCTAAATGTTTTGACTTGAGTTTTGTTGTGGGTTTGAAAGAGCGTGTAGCGAAAAGGATTGTCGTTGAAAATGAGATATGATGAAAAAGAGAAAAAAATGATGAGGATAAGTAATGATAAGAAATGTTAAATTTAGAATATTGAATTGTTTATAATTTAAGATTTACCATTTTTAGAGTTAAGAAGGTTGTCACATGGGAAAAAGGAAATAGAAAATTATGTTTGTAGGAAACCATAATTTTCTTTTGTAACGAAGGGGGTGTTGTGACGAATCAAATTGCGTCACAAATAAATTTGAACGTTAAACTAAGTATGTCCCGCAGTGTGCGCCCAAAGACAAAGAAAGTGTTGACAGACGGGGGTTGTAAAGAAAGAAGTGAGTGGTGCGGGGTAGGGCGACGCGGTGTAGGGCGACAGGTCCTACGAGAGGAACTAGGACAGTATATAGGGAGACAGGAGAGAGACGAGCTAGTTAGGAAGAGGTTCCTAAGAAACAAAGAAAGTGAGTTGTACAAAGTGGACAATAGATATCGCCGGTTAAACTAAAAAGTGAAATGGACATTACTAAAAGAGGATAATAAACGAACGTATTGTAAAGTGCTGTTGCGATTCAAAGTTTCAACCAAACATTGCAAAACTAACAGTTCAACGGATAGTGCCGCAAAGTGCCGATGTATCTTGTGAACATTAAATAGTGATAAAACAAAATAATAAACACTGTGCGCCACCCACTGCCCACCGCCACAACCCCATTGTTGCATTCGGACGACACCGCGCCTGGAAACGCCCCCGCGGAACGCAGAAGATTCTACGAAGTTAGGTGTTTCCGATCCATATGACAATTAGTTAAGATTTAGATGTAAGTAGACATAAGCATAATTTAGATTTAGTATTAAGATTTGAAAAAACCTAATTAAAATCGAGACTTATAATTATTACATGTTCTTAATTAAATTCACCTCCCTAGTCCACACCCAAGCAACCCGAATTGGTGAGAAAGCAGAGTATACGGCTGAAGAGGTAATTATAAAACAGCAATATATTTAACTATGATTCTGAGCTAGATGCCGGAGATGTTAACATGTTATTGTCACACCGGAACAAATATACGGACGAGATGCGAAATTACTATTATAACACGTGTTCTGACTTCCTTACAATACTTTTTTTTATTTATTTCATATTCTAGAAACAAACAGTACATGAGTTACAGTAGTTAAACAATTTGCAGGAATGAGATACCTATCTCACGTTGGGTACCTATGATATGTTTCTTTGTAATGTCTGGTAAGTGGTATGTATATTCCTTAATTACCAGGTGACGAATGTAGTATTTAGGTATGTATGTGTGTGTGTGTGTGCGATTGTATATGTGTATTTATATGTGTGCGCATTGAACAGTTTATATTATTGACATGATGCCACGTTTGAATTTGGGCAGTGAATCCGAAGAAAATGTCTGAGTTTAGACAAATATTAGTGCGAAGAGCTCCGTTAATTATCGAATTATATGCTGTATTTGTTTTGTAATTAATTGTGTGGAATAGCACTGTATGTGACGTACGTCTCAAATGTATATTAAAATTAATAAGGAACAGAAGTTCGGTACAATCGATGTTATTGAATAAAATTCTATGAATAAATGTTAAATCAGCTACTACTCGCCTTTGCTGCAAAGTTTGAAATGTGCATTCAAAGTTATTGTTGAATACATTTGGGCTGTACTGTTATTTTATGATGAAAATTTGTCAATTCAATTGTTATAGGTATCCAATAATTAAATGAACAATATTTCAAATCACTAAGATTTCTCCGTGTAGAGTTATGACTGTTCGTCGCTGATGGATCCAGATTATCTCAAGTGGTGGAGAGGGAGTAAAACGGGAAGTAATGGTAGTACCTGATATCGCATTTTGATTCTGGGCGGTGGTATCTCTCACCTTCTTGGATTCGAAAATATATAATGTTAATATTTCTTCGGTTGAATACGATATTTGAAATAAATAGTTTAATTGCTTAAATTATTATTCGTCAAGTTTCACGGTGTCACTGACATTTTCAAGTAAAAGAACGTCTACCTGTTATCTAATTCCTAACGATAACTTACAATATTATAGTAAATTAATTAAGGGTTTATTTTTTTAAGCCATCTCTCAAAATTCTCACGACCCTTATTAGAAAGATCCCTCGTCTGCCGGAATGCTCCGCAAAGGGGTGGCTAACAGCGGAGGTTGGCGGGTGGGAAGGAAGGGTTGGGGGCACCTGGCGGGAGATTTGAATAATTGGAGAACATTTAGGGGAGTATTTACCCCGAGAAATATATATGAGGAAAGAAACATGACAAAATGGCGTGGTCGTGATTTAAATGGCGTCGAGGACTTTGGCTCCAGTAAACCGCCGTGAAATATGACTCCCGCAGAGTTATATTATAATGGCGGTTCGGCCCTAATGCTACATTTTCGGAGTAATTAGGTTCACTTTAAAAGATTTATTAAGTGTTATCATTTAAAATCTCTGAAACAATAAGCTTACCCATGACTCATTTATTATTTATCTTCACCCTAAGCAGTACCGAATGTTTTATTACTCGGTAAATAAATAATTTTCATAAAGTTTGAATGTTCACAACCTGTTTCAATTGTTGACACTGATGAGGGTGTGAGATCGAGATTGGAATGAAAACTGGTTAGACAAACAGTGTCACGAATCACAAGAATCACACAAACAACACAACAATTGACTGTGGTTTTCCTTTGTGGCTTGTGTAGGAGTACCTCAAGTGAAAAAATATGCCATTACGATTTGGTGTTGTCATCTAAATGTATCCGGACAGTCATAATTATAAATTTAACTGACAATTGATTACCAAGAAACTTTCAAAATAAAGATATCTCTCTACTATCTGCCTGTAGCGTGAACACAAGTTCTTCCGCCTCATTTGCCAAATATGTAGATTGAATGATGCGTTGAACTAACTAGAATGAAGAAGATTTTTTCAATAATTTAAAACATTACATTTGCATTTTCATCAAAAAATGTTATTTTCTCATGAAACTTTTGGGCATCTTCAAGCAATTAAGCATCTCAAAATTTTGGGACGAACGTGCCTATGATGTATAGTACCTTTATAAAATATCGGAAAATATATATGAACTATTTGAAGATTCTTTGAAGAAATTTTAGTTAATTTTTATGTAAACGAATAATAACTTTTGTTAGTTTTTGATTTGCCGCCAAAACGACGTGTTTGTTTTTATTTGTTAATTCGTTTGGCGTTTTCTATATCATAATGACTTTGTAGCCAGTTCCAACAGTTTTTGATTGTGCAGTGTCAGATCGTTTATAAACCAATAATTATGAATGAAAATTTTAAAATTACACATTTTTGTAAAACTACCAGAGTCAAAAAAATAATCATCAAATTTTCCAAATAACGGTATTAATAGTTTGTAAAAATACCACATTATTCACTCTTTTACGTGTTCTTTTGTACAATAGATGAAGAAAAAATGTACTTTAACATATTTATGCCGTTTTGACGGTAAGTACAAATTCTTACACTTGGTTGTAAATTACATTGTAAACATCGTGTCCGGAGACAATAATATAAATGTAGTGACTGGTAATTGATGCGAAAAATATAAAGAGACTTTAGAATATTGGAGATATAAGAGAATCGCTATAGTGCGCGGAGCGAGCGATAATGTTTTTTCTAAATTAATGAAACATGTTCGATACCTAATAATGTTCCTACAGGTTACCGACATACCGAATCGAAGCCACTTTTCAAATTCTTTTCGTGAGTCCTATTGTTATCTATTGAGTTTATTTTTTTAAATTTTTGATTGACACGAAGTTCACATGAACTTTTTTTACTACTTACTTCAATATTTCGCACCAAATACCAATGTTCACTGGCATAATTTAACTACTTCAGAGGCCAACATTGTTAGTTACTCGTGTCTTTACGAAGCACTTAAACTATTTACCACCCTTTATTATACTCCTCCTCCCCCCTTCGCATAAAACAGCGGCCAAAGTTTAATACAAATACCTCCACCCCTAACATTGGACTTCGGATAATACATAGTTTGATTTGTTGGGCATCGTTATTCAGAAAGCCATACTGCTCTTTTGGTTATATTTGTAGTTCCTACCCCAACCACATCCCCTACCTTACAAACCTACTATGTATGCCTTTACAGCGAAGGTACGGTCACCGGTTATAAATAATAAAATTTAATTAGATATATTTATAACTGCAGCAAAGAATAAAATGAGCAGCAAAGTGCCCGAACAGAAATGATTATTGCTAATTGAATAAGAATCTCTTGAGATATTGATTCCGGTTTAAAACGTAACTGCAGGTCTCATGAATGAATTAACAGGTTTCCTGGTAAACATATAGTAAATCACGAAAATATTATCATGATATCAGAAAACGAGTTCACGAAAATCCGAATATTTTAAACTTAAAACAAAAATTCTTTGTATCGTCATGATGCATTATCAAAGCAAATCGACGAAACATTATAATTAAATACTTACAACATGATACGGTCTTTTCATTTATGGTGAGGGCAAAAATCGATTTCTCTCCGTGTGCCAATCAAAACTCACTATATCCTAGAATTAATCCATTTACAACATATGAATAAATCAATTTGCCTTGAAAGCGCTAATACTGAGAGCACCATGATATTTACACACCTTTAATATTTGGAATTGCGTGGTACACGTAAAATTTTTTAGCTAGGTAAAACAATTCCATTGAGCTTGAAAATATCTATCAATCTGTAAAAAATATGACTAGGTCTATAACTTATCGTTTCCTCGAAAAAGTCTGTTGAAACTTGGGCAAAACCGCGTAGTACCTAATAGTATAGAGTTGTGTGGTGCCGACTGACGATTTTCCAGGAATCATTGTTCTGGCTGGGTGGAGGTAGGCATTCTTTCCTACTATCGTTTCCAATCTGGAATGCATCGAGGTTGGAATGTGAAAATAACCGCTCGGTGATCGCCATGCAAAGGGCTTTTCGTCAACACTGCGGCATTACCCGCACCGCGTTCCCCTTTTTTGCCAACACAATCAAATTTTGGACTTGAAAATTCGAAAAAACTGATAGTACTATAAGAGGAAGTGCACATGGAGCACTCAGAACAGTTAAAACCCCCGACAGTGTGCAGTTGGTTAGAACATCACTTGAGAAGTCACCAAAACGCTCAGCTCGGAAGCAATACGAAGAAAACTGACCGATATGAAATATTCTTTTTCCTGTTAAAAATGGGAATGGAGGCCTATAATAAAGGATTTGTCATAACAAACTATCGGTAATGCACGAATATGTTATGAGGAAGTCCGAACTCGTGTTCTTCGAAATAATAATAGTTTCGCATCTCGTCCATCATATTTATTCGGACAAGGGCACCTGCGTGAGCTTATATATATTATGAACGACTAATATTTTATGAAATGATTGAGCAGTCACGTTTTAAACAGGATCTGGATAAGAAAATCCATACTCAATTTTCTCCGTGCGCGATTGCATTGGGGGGTCAAACTGCTCTCTGTGAAGAATTCTTGTTAAAGATTTGTCGTTTCATCCCTACAAAAATTTTGTTATTAACTACTCGAACCGCTGTCAGGAAAAGCTTCATCAAATCCCTCCAAGAGTAACATTTCTCTGTAGCGTCCCATTTTCACCTCTCTGGAGCTATCAATGGAGCGGCATCTTTAAAGAAAAAATATAAAAAATCGTCACTAAAGAAATCGCGGCAATACCGAAAACTTCATAGATCGCCTTCACTGATATATTGCTACTGACGTCTGCTATTTTGTTGATTTAATTTTCAAAACATGATGTAAAAATGGAATTACCTACTTATTAAAATAAAATGAACCGATCTATTTTGTGTTGTTCTTTACTCAAATCCTATCAAATATCATCAGTCGTCTCCGCCCCACCCTCTATAAACAAAATAAAATATATCTACGGAAAACTATTATTTTGAAAAGCTAACAACTACAATTATCTATCATATGATAACACAAATAACTTTTTTTTTCATTTTCAATGTTCACCTCATCAGCACTAAGTTGATGAGGTGAACATCGTTCATGAAACATGTAGAGGTTATATACATTAAAGTGATGTAAACAAAGTTATTTGTGTTTTAAAATAATAAATAATTCCATCATAAAGTAATAAACTTTCAGGAGAAATTTACTTAAAAAAATTACGATTATCTGTTTTGTATTTTTTTAATGACAGTAAATTTCACAAAAAACTTACTTTTAAACTTATAACATTTAATAAATAAACTAATAAAACATTACTTCAAACTTAGCTGTTCTAAGCGAGCAGAATTAAAAAAGCAGAACTCTAAATAAGTGACAGCAAAAATAATGCATTTAAGATACCTTACGCTTTACCTCAGAGTAAAGGTGACCCACCATTGCCTAATGAGAAACTTCTCTTAAGTCGAAACGTAACGTGCTTCTAAGAGGCTTACTCTTAATGTCATACGTTCAACGAGAACATTTCAAAGGCCTCGAATCACTATTATCTTAAAGTAAGTACTTACACGTTTTATGTAAAATGGCACCATTAGCTCTAATCAGATCATAGCTTGCTATTGAACTTAATATTTGCGGTTGATATTGTAGTAAACCAACGTTATTGCTCGCTTTTTCCCAATTTATTTGTGTAATTAAGGACATAAAATTTCTGAAAATATGATTTTAAGCAGTCGGTTTTACATGGGTCCAACCGTAATTTTCAGATGGACCGATAAAACCTGCCTGGTGTAAATAATATGTAGGTTCCTTTTTGTAATAACCGACTGCCAGATTGGCCGACTCATGGAAATAAATGTAACTATGTTGTTGATTAAATATGATTTAAGATTTTCACGGCCAAAAGTATTTTTGCTATTTGTTTTTGGGGTGTTATGCCGTGTTGCGCTAACGAAGGAGTTAGCGCAACACAGCATAACACCCCAAAAACAAATAGCAAAAATACTTTTGGCCGTGAAAATCTTAAATCATATTTGACGAACCTCTATGGGGAGGAAGTTCACACACTGGTACGACGATTGGATGGGCTATAGAAGGAGTTAGCGCAACACGGCATAACACCCCAAAAACAAATAGCAAAAATACTTTTGGCCGTGAAAATCTTAAATCATATATGACGAACCTCTATGGGGAGGAAGTTCACACTGGTACGACGATTGGACAGGCTAAAGAAGGAGTTATGTTGTTGATGTTTTACTAATAATCGCCTATGTGAAAAATTGAAGCATATATTTGACTGTAAGCATATAATAATATTAACTCAAGTATTGCTTTGTGGACGTCTTACGTGATGCAAATATTTGCCAATCGAGGCCCAAAACCATGGGATGGAGATATGCTTAATTTAGACAGAGCGCTTGCTATGGAGCTTAATGGATAACTGTGCTAAATAAACTTTTTTTTCCATTCAAATTTGCATGGAGAGCACTTCTAGTTTTCTTCTTTACCTATTTTATGACTACATTTTTTATTATTTTTCGGAATAACTTATTGAGTAAAACCTCAAATTATAATATTTAAATACTGAAGACAATATTAGTGATTTTTTCAAACGAAAATCTGAAACAGAAAAATCAGAAAAGGAAACGGTCACATCTGGGACTCGAACCCAGGACCCTTGTCTTTCCGGGACAATGCTCTACCAACTGCGCTAATGGGACCCTATCCTATTCGGTCACTTTTAACTGTATCATACTTCGAATAAGAACTACCAACGTTGTCTTCATTTTTTCACCGCACATTTTTATTGGCAACTATCTTATATATCCAATATATATCTATAAAGATAGTTGCCAATAAAAATGTGCGGTGAAAAAATGAAGACAACGTTGGTAGTTCTTATTCGAAGTATGATACAGTTAAAAGTGACCGAATAGGATAGGGTCCCATTAGCGCAGTTGGTAGAGCATTGTCCCGGAAAGACAAGGGTCCTGGGTTCGAGTCCCAGATGTGACCGTTTCCTTTTCTGATTTTTCTGTTTCAGATTTTCGTTTGAAAAAATCACTAATATTGTCTTCAGTATTTAAAAACTACATTTTTTTTTTAAATATGAACCTATACTAGTTACAATCTGTACTTTTTTTTATTTCATTGGTTGAATCTTTGAGTATCAACGAAATTTGTATTTTATATTCTATTACAATATATCAAGTATAATTGTACAGTTCTACTTAGCTCAACTTTCATTTCTATTAAGTTCATTACGTGTACGAATTCTTACATAAAGGCTTACTTAATAGAAAATTTGTATTTTCGTAATATTGTATTAATTAATATCAGCAGCTATAATTGGATTATCTTCCCTTCGGGATAGAGAGTGATATTATATAGGTTCATCGCGGGGGACAATACTGTACCAGGAGACCCCACGTCTCTTCGATGATATTATCGTCCACAGGATTAAGCGCCAAATCCAATGATCAATTTCTTAATATTGGGAAGCTTGATCGCTAGTTCTATGGACATCTGCATCTGCTGTGGCGTATGCACGTTATTGTTTAATCGCGCATATTTGAAATAACATGTACATTGAAATGTGTTAACTGAAAATAGCGAGGAAATATCACAGAACAGACGCGAATCAAGATATTGTATTTGCATTAAAATTGCACTAGGGGTACCGCAAAGAATAGTGTTGGGACTGATATTATCTTTTCACAATAAAACGACAGGGTAATGTTATAAATATTGTAAAAAAATAAGTATCTTTAGAATATTTAATACCCTACGAGATGTAGATGTTTTCAAATATACCTTGAAAACAAATAAACTCAATCTGGCCGAATCTGTCACGTGATGCGAAAATTACTATAGCTACTCGTTTTACTGTTTTCGATGTTCTTGAAATTTTTTTTTTTTTATTTACATTGTAGCGTATATGAATAAATAATCTATTATATCTCTAATTATAACAAGCCATATTTATTAGTACCTACTAGGATTTCATTGAAAAATTTGTCATTATTTATTTTCACCTGTAAACAACCAACTGTATTTTTGTAGGAAAGGCTTTGTTAGTGCTGAATTTGCTTACATATTGAATTATTTGGCGGGTTTGTAATAAGCCGATATAACTTGGTGGTTTACAGCAGCTGACTGGCAATCAGAAGGCTGTGGGTTCAATTCCCTTCGGCGACATTTATTTTTATTCGGAAGGTTTTTTCAATTTCAGGCGAATAATTATTGCTTATAATAATTTGTTATCCTTTGTGCCATGCATAAAAAACCTCTACTTATACACATTAGTTTATCAAGAAAATAATGATAATATTCCTAAATTGGTGAAAATTGAACTTAATTGCTTTATCGTATGTTCATTACCCAATTTAATAATTATTATATTATTTGTGTATAAAACCGTTTGATTTATAAATATAATAAAATTAATATTAAATATGGGCATTTGCAGATGACGGATGGATTCATATTTATAAAAATAAATTGGAAAATGCATTCAATTAAGTAAAGAGTAATTCGGATTTTATGACAAAATGGCTAGAATAAAATAAAAGAATACTCCATTAAAACGCTTGATGAACCGGAGTATAAATTAAGAAAATTTTCAAATTAATTGTGTAAGTTACATTGTGTGAAATAATCTACTCTCTCTTTAATCTACTCGCTTTAACAAATGTTACTAATTTTCACAGCGTAAAGGGAAATAGGCAGAATTTGATGAAATTTGATAAAAATTATTAAGCAAAATATACTATGAACATGTTTATTACACTGTTTTATGTGAAACGTGACATTACCAATGACATGGCGTCAAAGGAATTTAATTTAAAATTACAAGAATTTTGATGTACACGAGGCGGGAAAAGCAAAATGCTAAGTGCTGCCCGCACGGAAAAAAACAGCATGAAAATGTTTTAATGCAACTGGTATTTTATAAGGATTTTTCAGTGTGAATTAGTCAAACAAATAATTGCATTCATAGTTTAAAAAGGATGTTTTAAAAATTGTAAGCAGCGGGGAACTTTAATCATACATTTTTTAATTGAGTTTCTCATAATATGACATGGTTTGAATATTAATGGTTATTTTCATGATTACTTTTGCGATATAAATTAAAATAAATGTTTACATTACATAAAACTAATTAACATCATACTCTATCTTATCCCAGAATTTGAAATTAAACAGAATAGTAAATCGCAGCCGACAAGTTTTGATATTGTTTAAGCCTTAAACGTAGATTAATCAATGCATCTTTTGTTTAAATTTATCGACTGACAAGAATATGATATAACTTTCTTCGTAATAAAAATGTACCTTTCAAATCAGAGTAGATAATGGATCGCGGTTGACGGTGACTATATTTATACTAAGGGGCTTTAAATGAAAAATATTTGTAATTTGCATAATGTAAAAGCTCTCGTATTTAGAAGGCCTTATTTTTGTTGTGAACGTCTAGATGTTAGATTTTTGTCCTGATTTCTAAGTAATTTATTTTTTATTCACTATCTCTGACGTTTTTTGGTAATTTTGGTGTATCGATATCATAATATATTGAATACGGTGAAAAGAAATCACACAATATTGTACTCTGGCAAGAGGGAATATAGTATCTCAGTTTTGGTTTTGCTCGTTTGTTTGAGTTTTCCGGTGCGTATTTGCCATCGATTTTTGGTTGTTCAATGTGTTATTTGTATTTCTACACTAGTCCTACAAAATGTGTATTATGATAATTACTCCATTTGCACAGATTTAGGAACTAATTACCCACACGGTTTTTAATGTTTCTTTGTGTTAGTTAAATCAAAGTAAAACTTTTTATATTTGTACCAACATACATATCTAAATGAAAATCCTTTTGACTCCACTCTACTAATTAATGTTGTGGTCGTAAGTTTTATTGTAAGATGTTTCCTTACCAGTATGAGACATAAGATACAGAGAATATCAACGAGTTAATGGACCCTCGTGCCAGCTATCATGCTCAAGTAACTGCGGCCGGATATTAATCACAGATAAAAAAGGAAACAATGAAAAATGAAAGTCCCTTTAAAGGGAAAACATTAAAATTTGTTACTCATAAAACCTTCCCGGAATACAAACGAGGAAACCGCGGCCAGCAGAGCGAAAGCTTACTTTATTGTTTAAGGGTCAGATGTCAGAAACTGTTATACATTTTTATTTATATTTTCAAGGTTTGGTCTCAAAGTAATATGATTAGTTTGCCCTCAAGTTGGTTTGGTGGGCATTTTTTTTATAATGTGGATCATTGATTACGGAAATTACGATAGAGTTTCACTTTATATATTACCAGTCAAAAATATTATTAAGTCACGACTAGTTGACTTGTATCAGTTGTTGTGATGATCACTAACCTTTTCAATCGTTATATTTTTGGGGATCTGGTGAAAAGACACAATGAAAGAGGTTGTGAAGGTCACAGTGTTTTTATTGAGTCAGGATGCAGCATGGGAGATGACTTCGGGACCGAATGGCGATGACACCGGATGCAAGAGGTAAAGTAGTCTAGGACTCGTGGATGTGTTAGGAACTGATGAAAACCATGGATCTTCCGGGTGCTCCAATGCTGAACAAGGTAGCCGAAGATATAAAGGATCTGGTCGGCGGTTGAGCGGGATATGCAGACCGGCGAGGATGTCGCAGGCCGATGCGCAGACCGGCGAGGATGCCGCGGGATGTATCGCTGGCCAGAGATGCTGAAGCCAGGGCGCTGTGATGATCCCGTAGGAGTCCATGGTTGAACCGTTCAAAGCCGGGTGTATTTTCGGAGGTCCGACGTGCAGCGAGTGATGGGTCACTCGCAAGACTGCGAATTGTTGAACAACTAATGACTGACCAATACAAGCAAGTAGTAGTTTCGCGAGACCGCTGGTAAGCTGCCGGCTACTAGCTGGATCTCAGTGTTTCGGTGGCGCTGAAATTATGCCTAGGCAGTTGCCTAGAACCTTCTGGTGGATGCGCGTAATGTACCTAGTCAAACTTGTATTGACGTAGGTAGCTCGTTCAGCGGCAAGTAGGTGCTCGTAGACAGTAGGTATCTGGTATTATTCTAGGAGCGTCGATCGCTACATTAATAATACGAAAAAACATGAAAAAAACCCCTTTTGATGATTTAATCGGTGTGGCAAGGATTTCGTTTAGTATTATGACGGACTAATATCATCGTTTCTCATTTTTTTTAAACTTCCCTGACAATTTATTTAATGTTTTTTTTCCATCCATCTGCAATAGACCAGCTAAGGTGAAGGCTTTTTTTAAATAAAGTAATATGTTTATCATTAATATAAAGAATCTGTCTGTCATCCAACTTTGTCGAAATTTCTCCAGAATAATTTATCTTAAAACTTATTCTTATACACAACCTATGCCATTGGATCCAAGTCTCATGATGATAGCATTTCCTCTACAAAATTGGTGTTTCAAATAAAATGTTGATTCTTATAATTTGGTGTTCGATAAAAAGTTCTTTCGAAAGTCTTGCGCTATCCACTGAAGTGAATGCATTCTTCAATCAGTCCATTTGCGCAGAGAGGTTGGAAAGTGTTTTTCTTCAACTGTGTGCTCATATTTTTTTTAGTAAACATAGTTTTCGCATAAAATCTGCTGAGACTTTAATGTTCCTAAAACCCTTTAAGGACCTTTGGTAAATACATAAAAGATGCTATTAAGCTCTGTGAAATTAATTAGTTTTTACATTTTGCGGTTCTTTCCTTGTTACTCCCTCAATTTTCCTTGTTAATTCTGAGTTCGATTGACTACAAAGGGATATGCGTTTCGATATAATATAGATATATAGCACCCCTCATTAGAAAAACGACCGCTTTTCCTGCAGAATAGGAATAATTTACAATAAGAAGATATTAGGAAGAGGCGCCTCGGAACTAAATGCCCGTACAATCGTACATCCCCGGTAATCTACCCATCTATAGGAGCCGATTATTCCGCTGTTGGGAGACATTAAGATTATACAAAACGTTTGCAAAAATAGCCTCCGTTTCAGGCTTAATCTGAAAATAATGTTTGGTTTCTCCTGCTACTTTTGTTTACGCAATCCAATATTGTCTTCTTGATAGGTAATTATTAAATTTAATTCTTTTCTCCGCTGTTAGGTAACCTTTTCAACATTGGACGTTTTTAATCCTTTCAAATTCAGAAAAATTCTCACTACGCTTATCCTTTTCAAGAACTTAACGTTACTTACAACGACCATATTAAGAATGTCGAGAACTGAAAAAATGCAGGACCCACCAAATTCACGTTATTAATTAATGGACGCTTAGATGGTTTGGACATATACAATAGATGAACGAATGAAAAAATGTCGGGGGAGTGTAATTTGATACCCAATTAATCAAATAAGGAATCGGGGACACCCCAGGACAATTTGACTCGGTTAAGGTAATAAAATGAAGACCATGAACCCGATGATCATATTTTAAAAATCAACCCGTTAAACGACACAGAAAGAGAAACGAAAAGAAAATTTGGTTTGACTGATAATTGAACTGGCTTCGACAATAAGGAAGTTGAGTAAAAAATATTTTGACTTATAAAAAATATGTTCATGTAGATCAAAAAATATCGATTCTAAATATATAAATATATTTCTATATTATTATTCTTAGAATTAGTTAAACGTTCTTGAAAAAGCATTCAATAGCAATAGACTGTATACGCTCCACGATTGGTTGAAAGAATTCTGACGTCACATGTGTCGTGACTTGTACGTACAACGGATCACCTATGGTGCATCTCTTTCTATTACATGAGAGATGGTCGGTTTAGATGAGAGAGGTGTATAGGCCAAAGGTTTATTTGGGTTTGTCAAATATATGTACGTATTTGTTGTTATTATTATATGAAATGGATTTCTAAAGATACATATTCGTATAGTGCTTTATAATAATATGTTGTTTATTGCATAACTTAGAAGTTTTTAGTATTATACATGTCACATAGCATGTGATACACTTCAGACCGCCGGCCGCCCAGAAAAGTCAAACAGTGAACTGGGCTGTAAACCGTTATTTTACTATCGGTCTTTACTTTTCTGCGCGGTGGTCCTGAATTCGCGCGGGGAACGTCAACAAGTAGCGACGGCAATACCGTACAAGTACCGTACCGGGCGAGAAAAGCAAATATTCTAACTTAAAATATTAATTTAACTATTAAATCTTAATCAATTTTCTTTTTTTTTAATAACATCAATTCGAATAGACGGTTAACATTGGTAAAAAAATTACTGGAATTCCTTGTTGAAGAATTACAAATTTTTCGATACAAAATGCTTAAGCGACGTGGTTTTCACAGTTCGAATGACGTCACACCACACCCCGCCTCTTACCGCTCGGATTCCGCTCGTTTTGGCGGGCTTAATAAAATTTAAACTTTGAGAATTAATTTAATTATGAAAACAAACTTTAAAAAAAAAAAAAAATACCAGTATTTAAGTTTGAATGCGAACATTGATAAAAAAAATAAAAAAAATGGACTCAACTTCCTTATTCTACGAACCTCGCCAAATGCAGATCGGGTAGGACCGACATTGATTTCGAATATTAACGGATGCAATATCATCCTATTTCAGAGAAATGTGTATATGCCCACGCGTGTGTACTAGATTACCACCAAAAATTGACAGAATGCATTGTCATTGACAACGAGTCTATCTGCGGAGTTTCAGCTCGACCGGGTGTCTGGAAGTGGTTTAATTTCCGCTTTCATTATAAGGATTCATTCTTCACCGAAATTAAATGTGAAATTTAATGCGGATGAGACAGGATTTTTTTATAACTTAACACCCACTAACACCTTCAAATTTAAAGTGATAAATGCATTGGCGGGAAAAAGTCAAAAGTTCGTTTGACAGTGCTTGTGTGCGCCAATATGACCGGAACGGATAAACGAAAATTGTTTGTTATTGGGAAATCACTCAAACCGCGATGTTTTAAGAAGATTAGAGTACACAGCTAATAACAAAGCATGGATGACTTCTGAGATTTTCCGCAAATATATTTCCGACTGGAACAGGGAGCTTTTTAAGAAGAAGAGAAGCATTCTTCTTGTAGTGGATAACTGTCCTGCGCATCCAAAAATAGAAAATTTATCCAATATAAAACTTGTTTTTCTGCCGCCGAATACAACATCCATATTACAGCCAATGGACATGGGTGTAATAAACAGTCTGAAAATTTTTCAGAGGTTCGCGGTACTTCATCTTATTGGCCAGAGGGAGAAAAAGTTGAATGAGAATTTAACAATATTGGATGCGATCATTCTTTTAAATGATGCGTGGACTAATGTATCACTGAGTACAGTTGCCAATTGCTTTTTAAAATCTTCATTGAAAACTAGGATTGATGATGTGCATGAAGAATACGACGAAGAAGACAACATGCCATTATCAGAGTGGCTAAGAACGAATAATATTAATGATTTTAATAATTTATTTATTAATTTATTTATTTCATTTTATTAACGCCTAGAAGGCATTTACATATACATGTTATGGGTTTTGTTGTTCAGTAGCATTATAAAATATTTTAATTACATAGCATAATAAATTGAGTATGAACTTACATAACAATGTGTAGGGTTATTGTTATGGTGTTATTATTTTATAAACATAAGCAAGCAAAGTTTATTGTACAAAGTACGTCGGTTGAAAATTTAACAGAACATAGGTTAAACTAATACATAAACTTGAGAAAAATATAACAGATATAGGTAGGTAGTTAAGTAGATACAATTCAAGTATATAGTTACGGTGTTATTGGAATTTGGACAATGAGTTCGATAAGTTTATATAAATATAGTGTAGTTACAAGAGTACAATAATGTAAGTAGGTAATACACACAAGACAAGTAAGTTTGTTATTATTATTATAAAGATAAACACTACAGTTTGTTGTAAGCCATCTTTGTAATCATCAATCTTTATTTTGCCCGATTGGGAATTTTACAAAACAAAGCTTAGTTAATGAAACAATAAAATATGCGTTTGAAAAAAAATTATGAATCTGTTACAAACATTCTAGTATACTGTATTTTAGTTTGTATACTGATTGGTGATGATAAACATCAATTGAGCTATACTTATTACCGAGTATGTGAAGTCTTTGAATAGGTGAGTTTTTAAAATAATTGTTAGCAGATATGGGAACATTATATAGAGCGGTCTGTCGAGTGTCACGCGTAGGTACACGGAGCGATATAAGACTCGTCAAATCAATGGCGTCCAGTCTGCCATTCGAAATTTTGAAAAGAGATACTAAGTCGCACACTATGCGTCTCAATGATAAATCGGTTAAATTTAGTAAGTTCATGAGGAAAGTGTAATTAAGATATTCGTTTGGAATTCCTAATTTATAATTAATAAATCGCAGAAATTTATGTTGCACTCTTTCAATTTTTAATTGGTGAATCTTATAAAATGGAGACCAGATTGTTGAGTTATACTCTAGATTACTTCTAACTAAACCAGTGAATAGCAGTTTGAAGGAATTTATTAATTTAAAATCTTTCGTTGTCCTTAATATAAAACCCAAACATTTCATGGCCTTGTTGGTTATTTCGTTTATATGAGGAACAAATGTTAGTTGCCTGTCAAAAATAATACCAAGATCCTTAATATTCTCAACTCTTTTTAGGAAAATGTTGTTGATGCTATATTGATGCGTAATGGGATTTTTGATTCGGGAAAAAGTTATCGTTTGACATTTATCAATATTGAGAAATAGTTCATTGTGGGTGCACCACTCTTGTAGCCTCACAAGATTAAATTGTAGTACGTAACAGTCATGAATATTTGTAATGGTTTTATAAATTTTGAGATCATCTGCAAATAAGAGAATCATGACTCTATCAAAAACCGTAGTTATATCATTGATAAACAATAAAAATAGTACTGGTCCTAAATGAGACCCCTGTGGGACGCCGGTAAAGACTTCGAACTGGTGTGAATAGTGTGAGTTGAGTTTAACACATATTTTTCTTTTATGCAGATAACTCTCAAACCATCTCAAAATATTCCCTGTTATTCCAAGGGCACTAAGTTTATGTATGAGAATTTTATGTGAGACTTTGTCGAATGCCTTACTAAAGTCAGTATACACTACGTCTGTTTGAAGACGCTTTTGCATTGTATTAAATAGGTATTCCTGATAGATCATCAAGTTTGTAAAAGTAGATCTTTTTGCCATGAAACCATGTTGACGATGTGAAATAACTTTGTTAATCTCAGGCGAGAGTTTAGAAAGCAGAGCAGATTCAAATAGTTTAGGGATTGACGATTGGATACATATAGGTCTATAGTTAGAGATATCTGATCTATTTTCTTTCTTAAAGATTGGAAATAGAAAACTGGTTTTCCATTTTTGTGGAAAGGTACCAATTTTTAGAGACAAGTTAAAAAGTTTAGTTAGAGGTAATGTTAAAACTGATAAGCATTTTGATAAGAAAATTGGAGGAATGTTATCGGGACCGGCCGATTTATTAATATCAAGGGATTTTAATTTAGTTCTAATATCGCTTTCTTTGAATATACATTGGCTAAAATCGATCTTGTTGTCATTGTTAGCTGTAGTTGTATCGAATAATGGAGAGTTGTTTGCAGTATCATAGACTTTGCTGAAAAATTCAGCAAACAGATTGACGACTTCTTGGGGGGTATCGGCCATTTTATTATCTAAATACATGTTTGACGGAATACTAGAGTCATTATTATTGAGCATGTTCGCAAATTTATAAATATTCTGAGGATTAGCTGCTGCCAATTCTTCGCAGTTTTCGATACACCTTTTGTAACATAACTTGGACATATTTTTAGTTGTCTTTCTTAGTTCACAAAATTTTACATAATCTTTAGGATCACGTGACGATTTATAAACTTTATGAGCAATTTTTTTGTCTCTAATTATTTTAATAAGGTCGTTGCTAAACCATTTTGGGTAGTTGTGCACAGTGATTTTAGTGACGGGTACAAACAATTCAATTGCATTATTTAAAATTAAGTAAAATTTGTCTACCATTACATTTAGGTTTTCTTCAAAGTCAAGAAAGTTCCAGTCAGTAGACAATAGAAGATTTATGATTTACTTAAAATCAGCTTTGAAAAAGTTTAATTTTGTTGATGGAGATGGATTTTTTTCTATTTTTGAACTGTAGCATTCGATCGTTAAAGGAGGGTGATACTTGTCGATTGGGAGAATATCTTCAGCAGATGCGGATACTTTTACAGAAGAAGAATTGGAAAACACTAGATCGAGAAGACGAGCGTTAACATTGTAGACATAGTTTAACTGCCGGAGACTTAAAAAATTTGACATCTCGATTATATCATGGGAACCATGATTGATGTTGTCCGTGCATGAAGTTTTATTGTTTTCTGTGTCCCACGTTACATTAGGTAGATTGTAGTCTCCTGTTAATATTAAAGTGGCATCTGGAAATTTTCTTCGTATTGTTTCAGCTTCAAGGTAGTGGTCTTTGTATAATTGAGCATCAGAAGAAGGGGGTATATATAAGCAGCCAACAATAATTTTTTCCTTATTGGTAGACACCATGATGAATAGTTGTTCCAGATGAGTGTAGATGCATTTGAGTTTTCTTGAGTTGAATTTCTTATTTACGGATATTAACACACCACCTCCTCTAGTTTTATTGTTATTGCTTCTATCTTGTCTGTACACTGTGTGTTCAAAGAAACCCAATTCCGTAGTATCAATGTTTTTGTTCAGCCATGTCTCAATGAAAGCGTAAGAATCGTAATCCAGAGTAGGTAAGGTTGATTTCAGGTCCTGTAATTTTGTTCTTAGTCCACGTACGTTTTGATAAAATATTTTTATTTTAGAATTTAGTTTTTTGGGTTCGATTTGACTATCGACGGATTATTATTTATGTATTTTATCGTGATATCCGTTTCACCAGAAGATTTTCTATTTTCCAATTCTTTTCTTAGGTCACTCAATTGTTTCCGCTGCATAAATGACTGATCTTGGTAAATACGTATATTATTTTTTAATGCGTGTTTCTTGCTTAGTAGTATTTTCGGCCATTTAGCTTCTGGAAACTCGATTTTAATTCCTCTTGGTTTATCGGCACGCCTTTGACCCAATCTGTAGATTTTCAAGTCAAGATTTAATGTTGACATATCTAAATCTGAAATTATTTTTTTCACTGACACTATGTCGCTATTTATTGATTCTGTCTGAGATAACGATGTATTCTCCGGAATATTATGAATAATCAAATTTTTATCTCTGTAACTTTGTTCTTTGATTTCGGCGAGGATATCACAGACACTCTGAGTTTGTGAAACTGAGGGGGTGCACACATTAGGGGTTGCAGTTTTAAGAGCTGTTAATTCACCCTCAAGATTCGCCATTTTAACAGCCATTTGGCCAATTGTTCCTAATATGTCATTGGTTCTAGGAATAATTTTAGCGATATGTTCTTTCGTGAATTTATTATTGGGATCCATAATCATGTTGGTCAGTAAGTTCACTGCGTCCTTTGCGAGACAAATATATGCCTGAGCATCCATATTAAGAATGGTTTTTGGAAAGAAAAAGTTGTAATTATTTACTTGCAGATGTGGCTAATGGGACAGCCTAGATATCTCAGCGCACTCGGAACCAATATGTTAGTAGGTACTATACTGGCCAATACACTACTCACTGCGGCTTCGGTATAGGTAGATACCCACAAAGTTAACAATAAAAATACTAAATTGTTTGACACTTGGCGTATTCAAATATTAGTTTTGGATTATTATGAGTTGGTTAAGTGTGAATTAAATAATGCACAATGCAAGCTCTTACACTTCGCCACTTCGAGGTACCAAAATTTTACAGTGAATTTCGGTAAAACTCTTTAAATTTAAATATCTTTGTAATGACAATTTTTTGCGTCTGAACAGCAATAATAAAACTATCACTAATAATGACAATATCGCAGACTTTGTGCGTGTTGATGAGGGTTTATCGACATGTGGACTTCCAATGGGTAGTGATATCGTAGAGTCTGTGTTGCATAAAGACAATGAAGGTGATGAAAGCAGCGACGATGATAATATGAGTACAGAACCGGAACAAATTACAATAGGGGAAGCTAGTGATATGATGGACAAATTAGTGAGTTTTTTCGGTAGCAGTGAACCAGATGATGAAATTTTTAATGCGTTTTGAGTGTTTTGAGGGGGAAATAAGAAACATTAAAGTGAAAACATTAAAACAATCCTCGATAATGAATTTTTATAGTACAAATGATTTAGAGTAAAATAAAAACTTTTGTTTAATGTTAAGTGTTTGTACAATTTATTACATATAATAATTAGTGTATTTGTAAGTTTAATCGTTGTATATTACGGTAAGTACCTATATTACATGTATATATTTAAAAAAAATTAACGTGTTTGATTTATAATGCATATGTATGTTTTGTGAGAGCTTTGTACTATGTAGGTTTATGTATATAAATTCTTATAAACCTATTTTGGATATAACGAGTAATGGCTATAAGGAGCAAATTTAGTCGGTCCCCTCGTGCTCGTTATAACCAAGTTTGACTGTATATGTATTTAAAAATATATTTATTCACATCAACAAATTATTTGGAAAACAAATATATCATTCGAAATATATAATGTATAAATTTCGTTTTGGAAATAACTTGATACAGTTATATTTTCCCTGTCAATCTCCAAATACATAGTTACTTACATTAAAATAAAACGGCTATAAACACTCATGATTTTATATATTTTATCAAAATGAAAAAACCCGCCACTGCCAAGTATTGAAGAGAATAATATAAAAATAGTGTTGTTTGTATAAAAATGAGAAAATGTATAAGTTTGCGTTTATTTATTCGTGTACGGGATTATGGGATTAAGGTCTGTATTTCTTCTGCAAAGACCAACGTATTAATTGCCGACATTGTATTTGTTGCGTACGTCGTAAAACAGTTATTTTTATTTCACTGTTTTTTCATCCAAGCAATAATTAGAACCCGATTTTTCAAAGTTTTTTCAATTTCAAGTTTCTAAATTATTTTAAGTAGCTTTGCTATATTTTCAAGAAAATACGGCGAAGAATTTCATTTCGTAGAACGGCTTAAGTATTGGAAATGATTTATCAATTTTCTTCGACAAACTCTACTTTGACTGAATTTCAAATCTCTATATTGGCTTCATCGCAAATTTAATACCATAAAAGTTTTGTAATTTCGAATAGCTCAAGTGCTGACAGATGATGGTTTTATCTTAATTTCATAAAAAGGAAAAATAAAGAACACGATTTCAATCGAAAAACCAAAATACATGGTTTATCCTTCATTATATTCAAATAACCTACCAGAATTTAGGGTTATGAACGAGAGATTGAAATTTTAGAAGGGGTTTTGTCATTTTCAATGGAAGATTGAAAAGAAACTGTTAAGAATGTAAGTCACTTCAGTGAAAAAAAACGCACTCCGATTTAAATATTTTTCAATTTACATGGTGACTTGCATATTTTTACTTCTACCCAGATAAAGGACGGCTTGGTCCACTCACTAGTTCTGAAAGAACCATCTTGTTTGGCGTAAAAAAATAAGTGATTTGTAATGCAGCTATTTATGAAAAAAATGGATCATATTAACACAAGAAGACATTGACAGAATTTTGTGTTTACGGGTAACACAATTTTTAAGTGTATGTATTCAGTTTTTTGTACATATTTTATTTCATAAAAATCTTACAAAACCGAGCTGTTTGTAAGATCTTACAGTTTTATTGTACAAAATCTCTTATTTCTCATATTGATTTGCTAACAATTTATTTAATACTTAATACTTACTTATTATTATAATACTTAGCTTAATTATAGAGGGCATTATTAGTCACTATTGAACTCAATTTTTTTTTAAGAGAATGTAATTTTTTTTAGGTGTCAAAATATTCATTATAAATTAATATTTTTTAATTTTACACATTGTGTTTCCGTGAGCTTGAGGACATATTATTATAGTTCATCTTAATTCCTAATTCTAGTCTCTTTTGGGATTCTTAAGCAGAATATCAAAAGTTGGGCTCCTTTTTTATAGCTTGTAGACGTGTTTAGTTTACAAAAGTTCGTTTGTACGAGTATTTAGTTGGTAGGTTGATGTTATGTTGTTTTGTAAAGCGCTCGTAATTGGTTTTGGGTTTAATGCGGAACTTTGGATTTTATTGATTGAAAGGCAGACAATGTATTCGGTTATCGGATTTTTTAATATTTAATTTAAACGCAAAATATATTTCAGTAAGGTTTTACAATTATTATGAAACAATATAATTTCAGTTGTGATGTGAGTGTGAGAATAATATAAAAAAGGAAATTATTCTATTTATTTTCGGTAAGGATATATTATGTCTTATGAACTTATGCCGTCATTCTTAAAATAGTTGAGGGTGTAACGGAGAGCGTTTTTTTCTTACAAGCAGTTGATCGGGGCTCAATCATTTTCAACGTGGTAAATTTTTGTTATTTTTTTAGCTTTTAATTTCATCGAAAACATGTTCAACAAGCAACTACAAATTCAATATTTGGGCAAAAAACCTTCTTTGACTATGGTACTAAAGTCTATAACAAAATCCCACTCTCATTCAAAACTCACAACAATATTTGAACATTTCAATCTCAAATAAAAAGCTGGATACAAAACATAGGGAGATCAGAAATAGATAATACACTCACACCAAAAACAGGCTGAAACCGAAACCACTCAACTGAACAAAAAAATACCTTGTAATATATTTATAAATTAGGTACTTCATAAAAAATACTATTAAATATATTTATAATTACTTAATATTATCCATACCACTAAATTTTAATCATTTGTAAATGAAATCATCAGCACGAGAGATCCCATTGAGGATATCATTATATAAATTTGACTTTATGTCGGGGTTAAATCTTCCCCACAGGAAAAACTAAACCCTTCCACACACTTTTCCACAAATGATCATCTCTAGTCAATACACATTATGCAAGTGCATTATATAAGCATAATAAATACAAAACAACACGTCAACTCACCAGAGACAAAATGGGAAAATAATTCACCGACTCAAGATATTTTCATATCACAGGGTTTGGCTCGGTAGAACTCATAACTGGACCAAAAAATCCTACTGATCCCTCAATATACGTATTTAAAAAATCTTTCGTAATCCTACATGTATTTAAAATGACTTATTTTTTCTATATTTATAAATAAATTCTTTGACAGATCTAATACGCCTAAATTTTGTTGTTATTGATTTTTCACAGGTTATTATTAATTTATTACTAATTTATTGTTATTATTAATCTCATATTTATATTATTCCATGATTTTACACAGGTCTATGCTAGTGCATAAAAAAATGTTAGAAAAGATAAGATCATAAAAGTTTTGTCGCGTTTATGATAAACAATTGAATTTCGTAGAGATTTCCGTATTTTCTTCTGTAAGTATCCCTAAAATATTCACAATGTTACTGGCATCTCGATAAAATACATTAAACACATAATACATCCTTCGTAACAATTAAGCGACACTTCCCAGCTCTAATTTGATTTCAGCGTTCCTTACGATTCATTAATTACAAAGCTTGTTATTTACGCTACGCAAAGGATGTTTTCACATTAAAACAAAAAGTGATAAATTGATGTAGCTGCCATATCACACAGTGGATAAATCATAACATTTCGCGAGTGTTTTGCGAATCATTAAACTCGCATCTGTGCACAAACAGAAATCGCATAAAATTAATATTAATGTCACATTTGTAAATTTGATATACTCAAAGTAAACATGACCAACATCAATCATCGTGAATACAAAATTGTTCTGACAACTAGGTATTCAATTTTATTTACTTTATTTTAGATTCCAAAATAAATATACAAATTAGGACCTCTAATATTGTTATAGTAAATAATCATCGATCATTTTTAAATTGGAACTTAAAAACATAACCTAAAACTAACCTATTTTTTTCGAAACAATAAAAAAACTTTTTAGATGAGAAAAACTAATTAAAATTTATTACAATTTGATCTTATCGGATGGGGAATTTATGCGATTTCGCTATAAAATTATTCCTCGTAGCACAAAGGGCAATTTAGAAAATTATACTTAGAGTTCACTATCAGAACTCTTAGAGACTATGTTTTTAACACCCTGAATTTAATGTTTCTGAAACAATTATACGAGTATTTAACGCATTAAAAAACCAGGATAACTTACATGCAAACTTGAGCCAATTCACAAGATCCTCATTGTAACATACATTTCCACCAATATACAACTAAAACGACACTTGCACTGAGTTATGTGCAATGGTGACCGGATAAATCATCAAAATGATAATTCATCACATCTTTAAAAAGTTATATAAAGTCATGGAAAATGATGAAACAAAAACTTTATTAACTGGGTTAAGTAGGTTTGGTTAGGTTTAATTTTTTTTTTGTCATCGTTTTTAATGACTTTTTAAATGTGTGTTGAATAGTTACTGTGTTGAGTTATCATGGAACCATGTGCAATATTTTACTATAAAATTATTTTATATGCTCCCCTTTGCAACAAAAAACCATTGGAAAATGACCGCATTTTAAATAAGTTTTAAGACATGGATTATGGACACGGGAAGGAAGAATATAGATATTATGTTTCTCTTTTGTAATATTTAAACATACTTACAAAAACGTTTCGACTTTAGTAAAAAAAAAATATAAACAACAAAAACTGACATTTGTATTAGACGCATTAGTTTCACGAATTTAATTTTATTGTGTAATAAATAAATAATTAATTTCATAATTAAATAATACAATGATAAATCTTGGGGCTTGGGCACAACGGAATAGTTCCGGTAAAATAATGTCAATAATAGTTTTTTTTGTGTTTATATTATTATTTGTTCTGATTTTCAACAATTGATAATAACTTAACGGATTTTGCAAGCTTTACAGTTTTAATGTGTCTTTGTTTTGGAAAAAAAATTGCTGGAAATAGTTGCTATAACTTAAAAATGGAGATTGAAATCTGTGCTATTTATTACGTTAAAAATCTTGAACTCACCGGTAGAGTTTTTTCTTGCAGATTTTCTAATTCAGTTTAATATAATCCCTACATGATTTATTGACTATACTATGATACCCAAATATACCAGTTTTATCAAACTCTCGAGAACATATTAACAATTCGAAGAATAACTTAAAACTTAACTGTAAAAACAACTTTAGAAACATACGCGGTATTTCTTGAATCATATTTTTCGTAAACAACAAAAAAATGCATCCATGTTTCAGCAACGCAGTTCTAATTATAAAGTTAAATAATCTACTTTGTATTTCCATTATATTTTAAACGCTTTGTTGCTTTTTGCACCTAGTAATCCTCTCCCAGTCTTTCAAGCTAGGCCAGCATGTTGTTTTAGGACTTTGAAATGGTTTTATATCTTATTGTGGTTGTTTTTTGGACCTGCTGCCCAAACTACTAAACTAAAAATAAATATCCATAGTATCTAATACGATTGCTCGCATATTTTGCAAATGCTTTAATAGTGTTTTAAAAACATTAGTCAACGCATTATTTACCGGCCTGTATACGTATGAGACATATTGTCACTACCGAACTTGGTCAATGTAACGACTTCGAATCCGATATAATGACGCCTGCAGAATCATATTTGGATACAGAAGATACAGCAGCGTATCGACAGTGTTCGCGGAACTAGGACTAAATGGATTTGCCGGCCTGATGAGACACCGGGTCACTGGAGCCAGGATGCTGTTAATTGCCTCCACTCCTGAATGATCGCTGGGCCCAAACTCAATCACACCACGCCCTGCATAGGTGTCCTTAATTACTTATTTTATTAATCTATTTTGAATTTTCTTGTATCTAGTAAAGTTCTATGTATTGACTTAATTGTTTTTTTTATTATTTTTAGATCTATTGTGTGTTTAAAAAAAAGTTTTAATTTTATAATTAATGTTTATTTTTTATGTTTTTCAGACTTACTTATATTTCCAACAGTCAATTTGTATATGGGGCATGTGGATTGCAATAACCTCCGAACATCCTGGATTAATAATTATTATTTAAATTAAAAAAATTAAACCTACCAAAATTTTCAACATTGCGATTTAACATACTTATCTCTTATGAACTACATACCTGCAATCGGGATTGTATTCTTCCATATCTCTTTTTTATTGAGCATTTCAGCGAGAATAATCACGTTTCTGTTTTTGCACGTGTACAAATCTGAAATATGAGAAGAAATATTTTTTTCTGTGAAAATGTCATTTTTTTATTGTGCTAATGAATTTGAAACGGTGGAAAATTATATTACTCTGATACCTGGTACAGCTGCGTACTATCGTCCTATCACCACTCCTTTTAGCATACATAATAATACATAGTATGCTGAAAGGAGCTGTATGGGAAAGAGATCAGAAAGATAAATGAGTACGTACTAAATTTAAAAGAGATGACCAAATTGATAATTAATAAGTGGGAGGAGGAAAACCATGCACAGTTGTGATAATGTTCTCTTTTGTAATATGTAATATTCTGTCTCCCTCTGTCTTCCTATCTATATACAGGGTGTATCGGCACGTACCCGACAAACTTTAACCAGCTATTCCTTAGCACATTTGGAGTAAAAAATGTTATGGGCACTTTGCTGTCCGGTAACATTTTTTTTCTTTTAAAAACAAAAAATAAATAAAATTTCTACACTCCGTTACTGCCCCCAGTATAGGGGTAAAGTACTTGGCAACGCCGCGCTACTGTCATCTCTTTCACACGTATTCTGTCTCAAGTCCCGTGTGGGCTGTTATTAGCAAGTGTGTCGAAAACCATCTTTGCTCTTTCCTACACACTAAATAATAATAGTTAAAAATGAGACGAATGATTCCATACCATTTTGATTGTAAAAGCGCGCCAATACGTAAGTATACAACTCGAATAAGAATTGCCAGGTGGGTTTTTTAATCGCTTCAATCTGACTTCAAACAATAATTAAACACGTAAACATTTATTAAAATATTTCCAAGTATTATTGAATATAATATTACAGTACAGTACTTTGAACCTTTGCAATAAATATATTTGATTTTGAGTTTAGTTTGTAGAACTCCATTTCAATTTAGAATTTTTTTTTTATTTTTACAGTCTTATTAAACAATTTAAAAAAACAGTGTGTTTATAAACAAGTTCTGCTAGTTGTAATTATTATTACGCGTGACAGCTGTTTCACCTTCTGACGGCATTATCAAACTTTGGTAAAGCCACTTACAGACGACGTAAGTGATAACTTTCTATTTTTATTATCCTGGCTTTATTGATTTCCGAGTAAATTGTCCTAAATTATTATTTGCTAATCCCTATTATTGCATTTTTTAAAATTTCACTTAATGTCGTTGGTATTTCCAACTGATGACTCAGGGGTTTATTTCCCTGAATAATTAAGTATTTTGGGGTCTAATTATTATGCATTTCATTACATCCGATAATCTACACAATTTTTATGTTGAATTGGGGTAAGTTTTATGGCTAACCGAAGGAGTGGAAGGTGAGGAAGTACCTGGATATTCGGATCTGATCACCAAATACGGCTAGTCATTTCAAGCAACGTTTAAATTCTGAACCTGGATATTCAGATCTGGTCACCAAATACGGCTAGTCATTTCAAGAAACGTTTAAATTCTAAACCTGGATAGTCAGATCTGGTCACCAAATACGGCTAGTCATTTCAAGCAACGTTTAAATTCTGAATTAATTAATCAATTACGAAAAAGCGTGGGGTTAAGAATATTTTTTTAAATTATAGTTGTAATTTATAGTCAAGTTTTTAAAAAAATTGCGATGTTTTAAATAAAATTTATTAATTATTATGTAAATAACTTAGCAATCTGGCAGCATTCATTTGCCAGATGGTCTATCACATGTAGTCATGACGTGTTTTCCTTTGTGTGAGTGCTTTCTGTTCGCTGTTGAGCGGTATAATATGAACCGTTTTTTGATTCATCAGGATTTTTTTTAAAACTATACATTCTTTGTACCTTCAAATTAGTGGAAATAAACTTAAGTGTGTCAAGCTGCTCGTTATGTTCCGGTAATTCTATAAGGCTTTTAACATAAGCAATAATATTCATAAATCACAGTCCACGAAGTTGTAAATAGCTAAATTTATTAAAAATATACGTTGTAGGATAGCCTAGCAAGTAACATTTTGACAGAGCACTTACGGTGATTTAAAAAACAACGGCACTGTTCAAATAATCCAATTATTATTATCGATAAGTACCTAAGTGAGGAAAATTGTTTTTTAAAGTGCTCAGAATTATTGGACTTAGATGGTCTTCGATTATAAATTCAGGAAACTTACTAATTAGTTTCTTAGTTTCAAAATAAGACTATTTAATACGTGAAACGCGTAAGAGGTGAAACCAGAGCATTCCAGATGTGAAACAATTTCGATACAAAAATAAAACTGATGTGTACAATACAAGAAGACAATCAGTGATTCGCATACGAAAAATGTGAATAATCATTATTGTTAAATAAAATATTTATTTTCTGGTACTGGATTGTGTAATACGGGCTTCGTTCGCAGCGACGTCAGGAATCAGTTGCGACGTTGCTTTCAAACTTTGATAAACGATAAAACAGTGGTGACATGTGGTGAAAATATGTTTAATTATTTTTTTATTAAAAAAAAACGTTACCGGACAGCAAAGTGCACATAAGATTTTTTACTCCAAATGTGCTAAGGAATAGCTGGTTAAAGTTTGTCGGGTACGTGCCGATACACCCTATATATGCGCTTACTCTGCTTAGTATTTAATTATTATTTAAATCCTGACGAAGAATCTAAGCGAAACCGTTCGATGTGAAAAATAATAAAATCTCTTAGGTAAAAACAAAGTTTTATAAATATTATTATGTTGAACAACACGTGTTCCGACTTCCAAAGTTATGAAATTTGTCAAATTATTCGTTATAGGCCTCTAGTCCCGTACTTAACAGGAAAACAATTTTACTAGATTTTTAATAAATTAACTATATTTCACATCAGTATATTCTCCGTAAAATAATAATAGTAATAATAATAATATTTGGGTAAGAAAATTGTTGGCTCTCTGGGGTCACCATTGCCTTAGTAGAGTGATATGAAGTTTCTCTCGAAAACTTCGATAACATCTTCAATAAAGTGATTATAACAAATCTTAATCACCTTATTGAAAATGTTATCGAAGTTTTCGAGAGAAACTTTACATCACTCTACTAAGGCAATGGTGACCCCAGAAACCCAACAATCTTCATTAAAAGCCAGTGGACACCTCCTCAGATCGCCAAGTATCTTTACAAGCAACTCAAATAGCTCTACAATGTTAGCGCCAACCGCCCTTCGAGGGCGGTTGGCGCTAATCAAATTTACTAATGATCAGACCGAGAATGACATAAACTTGGTGAAAAGAATAATCCAGATTTTTTAACAAATATAATTGCGTAGGTTTCGTTATATTGTGATGACTGCAACAGACCTTATGATAAATCCGAGGTTGACCCATTTCATCTCCAATTCCTTGAATTGAAACCACCTCTTCCGTCTCATTTTTCCTGGAGCGCGGAAGCAAAAGCACGGTTAGTATTTTGCGTTGAAGTAGGTATATATCAACGGGTAAATTTATTTGTGAAAGAGGCCGAATATTGATGTTGATAAAATGTTTCGTGACAACGCATAAAAAGGAAAATATTTTGTTTACAAATCAAATTAACGTTGCTAAACAAAATGAAATAATATTGTAAATAAATATTTGAAAGTACATAGTTTAATAATTTTAAAAAATATATGTGATATACTGCATAACAGTCTTATCTGTTCCCAACCGTCTGGAGCGAGTGAGACTATGTCATCCCCGATTGGGGTATCTTGTAAAGCTGAAGGTAGTGGAGAAGGGAAGGAGATGAAAAAGAGGAATTATGTGTTTATATTTTTACGTAAATAATTATTTATTTTGGAAACCATTCAGGGTTAGTATAATGCAATACATTCCATAAAATCTGTCTGATTGATGCAAAAAAATGATATCCGAAGTTATTTGTTTCAGCAACAGAATTACTCGTACAACACATTGGCTTATCCAATAGTTCTGTGGCTTGCTTCTAAAAGAGCCAATGTCAGTTTTACCTCAAAATTGGGTCACCTCAATTCTCCGAATTCTAAAAGAACCATTCGATTGCTAGAACGGATTTCTCGATTTTTGTTGGCCAATTTTACACTATAAAATCACCTTCATTCAAATTAAAACTTGCTTAAAAGAACAAATTTTAGATAAACGCCACTCGAAATTTTAAAATTGTCATTGGTCAAAAAGAAGCAAGTCATAAAATTATCGCTACTTCATTGAGTAAGTTTAAAATGATGGAGTTATATATTGCCATATAAATCGAAGATAAATCATCAGTTATTGATGCCATAATTTAAATTAAATTTAAATTTAATCAATATGTTTCAGAATGCATTACCAACGAATCTATTTATCAAACCGCTCAAATTTACGTTGGATATTTCACAAAGAGTGATGAAGGAAGCGTTGCGAGCGCTTCCAGCAGTTTACCTACATATTGAAATGTTAGGCACGTTCTGCTCGGTGTATATTTTAAACGAATTCACGCCCAGAGAACTTTGGTCTTTGCACTTCCTCCACTTCCACAACTTATTCTTAAAACTTCCCGGAAAAATAGTGTAACCGAGCGACTGCTCTCCTTTTATTTCAAATCGAACTTATTCCCAGGAACCAACTCGCGCTGTGATGAAACACTACGGACTCTTCATTCAATATTTCAACTAAAACTTTATGCTTTCAAAATATTTACACTATTTCAAAGTTTGCAAACTTATTCCTTCATCTTCGTGGAATCACATATTTTCAAATTTAGAATTATCTTCAATCACATTTGTTTCAAATTTAGAATTATCTTCAAACACATTTGTTTCAAATTTAGAATTATCTTCAATCACATTTGTTTCAAATTTAGAATTATCTTCAATCACATTTTTTCAAATTTAAAATTATCTTTAATCACATTTTTTCATATTGAGTGGTAGCAGAAGTGGGGAATGGGGGAGGAAGACATAGCACGATCAAGTGAATCAGATACTTGAGCTGGGCCATGTCAAAAGAATAATAGAAGAGTATATATATGAGACGATCCATGAATGTAAATGAGGCAAGGAGTATGTGTCAAGACCGAGTTGTTTTGCGGTCCGTCATCTCTGCCTACCCCTGCGAGAAACGGTGTGATGTTTAGTTAGTTAGTTTGTTACATAAATTTTAATTTTAAATTTATTTTAATTACACCCAACCGGTTTCAGAAGAAAAAAATTCCTCCTTCATCAGGAGACTATTAAAATTTATGTGTTTATATTGTACATTAGGCGAGCTACAAAATTAATGATTTTACAAATATACAATTTACAAATTTATAATTATTTTCAATATGGCGAGTGGAACTTAGGCCAAAAAAAGTTCAATCAGTTTTTAACAACATATTTATGTAGCCTTGCTGTAACAAATTAGTTACAGGAACTTATAGGCATTCTATTTAAATATTAAACAAGTAAAAAAAATACACTCCACAACTAAACTATGCCTTCACGGTGAAATCTTATTGATATTAAATACTGACAATTTATTAAACATCTGGTCGAATTATTTGTTTTCCTGTTAAAAACGGGATTGCAGGCCGAACGAATGAATTGACGGAGTTCATAACAAAATATCAATCAAAAGCGAATGTTTTATTAGGACGGCAAAACACGTGTTCATGCAAATATTGATTTTGACATACTTACTGTCGCATTTCGTCATGATATGTATGTGGAAAAGAATACGTTTCCTGAATATATTCTGAATGACTAATATTTAATGATGATAAAAGCATGATATTTAACAGAATAATTTTTATTCGTGTTCCTCTAATTCGAATTCGAAGTTTTTAAGCAGCAAACAAATTATGTAAATAAATATTTTTTAATAGTTTGACGTACAATTTTTTTTAAATATATGCAAAAATAATAGTATTGAAATTATTCAAAAATACGTAATTCTATTTTAGACCGCGTATCCATCACACTAGGTCGAATCAAAAGGACATAAAAATATTTCAAATTATAAAACTACATTCGGACAAAGAAAGTACATTTGTTTTCAAAACTCCACAATATCGTCAAGAAAAGAATAAAAAAGTTTAATGAGGCTAAAACAAAAATAAATATCTGGCTGAAAGATGGCCATGAAAAACTCTAAAAAAACACTAAAAACGACATGGAAGACAAATAAAATATAATTAAATTTTGGTTTATATTTTTGTGACAGCTATTTCGGCGTTCGAGTACATTATCAAACAATGATTTCGTCTCATTGACGACTTTTATTTAGACGATTACATTCCTCTCCGCTATTTATACTTGCCGAAGGAGCTGTCACTCTCACAAATTTTATTTTATTTTGTTATTTTGTATTACAAAATATAAGTAACTTACAATATAATAGCTAACAAAATATAGGTATCATAAAATATTAAAATTAACTAAATATAGGTAGGTAACATAAAGCGTGAATAAGTTACATAATAATATATGATCCGCCAATGCCCGCCAAATTAATAAAATATTAATAAAGACGTACAAAATTGTTTCACGTCAAATACACCAACGTCGTTTAAATATATTTTTTAAATGAGTGAACGTTATGTTGGGAATGCAAACTACAGTCGGAATGTAATTTATTTATTTCAATTTTTTTTATAAATGTTTGTCTTGTAGTTGATATAGGTGTAGTAGATTTATGAAATGCAGGAGTTCACAACAATCGACTTTAGAGTAAAAAAAAATTAATAAAAAGTCTGTTTTCTAAAGTTATTATAAGGAATATTTAAAATATTCATTAATTACAGATAATTTATGTTCTCTGGTGATGATGATAAGTTTTGAATTTACGAAGCGTAGAAATTTTATTTGAATTCTTTTTACGTAATAATAATCTTTATTTTTGTAATGCTTGTGCATGCATCTGTCACGTGTATATCATTAAAGTAAGCATATTTTCATGTTATCATAAATATGCTACATTCTGTAAAAAAAATATGAATGAGCAATTTGTATTTTTTGTCATGTTCTTTTATTGAACACAAATATGACATCACATTATTAAGCATATTGTAAATAATGCAATATTACATTTTTAACTTGATGGGTGAACCTTAGTAAGTATATTACGGAATGTCTTTTGTAGTCAAAAGAATTTCATTTCATGTAGACCTGCGTACTGAATATTTGTATTTTCGTCACAAAAAAATAATATGACTAGAATGTAACAATGTTATCATTAATTTGATGCAAACGTAGCAGTGAACGACTCATATGTAAAATATTTTTTTAGCAGTGTGATATGGGGAATACTTAAATCAGAAAACGTTTTTGAGCTCGGAAAAGGACATATCTATTCTTGATTAAAACCCGCGCCGCGGTTTGAAAACTTCAACGGTTCTTTTTGAAAATAACAGAGAGCGCCACATCTGTTTACAACAATCATAAAATGTACAGTCATTAAGATAATAATACTATCAGATCGTGTAGTTATATTACTTTGAAACAATTAATACCGCAATTACCTTGTCTATAATATCGTTTATAATTCTTTTTTATAATGTGAAAAAAAGAGCGCCCCTGTCTGTATAGTGTAAATGCAGGGAAACTACGTCGCGGCCCGTTTGGGCAGGTAGTGAGGTGGTTGAGGCGTTAAGGCAAGAAGGTATTTATAAGTCTTGAAGAGGCCTGCTGCTAGCTCCTTAGAGCAAATACCTGTAGAACAGACACAGCATGCACACATTGCGTATGTGCATTAGAGATGGCAATCGTTCTGTTTACAAAGGATTGTCAATCAGACGGACCTCCCTCCTTTACACAGAATCAATTAGGTTTATCAAGTATTGAGGGGCTCCAGCCCAGAGGTGGCTCCCAAATTCAATTGTTGGGCGTACTTCAGATTTGTATAGGGTTAGTAGCTATTTATGTGATCTACTTTATGTAGATTCCGGTTAAAAAAGTGCCACTCCTCAAAAGCTCAACCTCCGTAGAAACTTTTAAAAAGTGGTTTACGGCTTGTAAAGGACGTTAACACAAAAATAATATTCTTCTTTTTATTACCACATAAATTATAAATGATAGGTAAACTTGAGTCTTGAACTTTAAACCGTCATAACTCTCTTGTTTTTCGTGTTGCCCGATGCTTTATTTTATGAGTTCACCTTTATGGAATCGTTTAATGTTTACGGATGCTCAAATTAATCCTACCAAATAAATACGTTTTAATTTTTGTTTTTTCTTTAGCAAAACAGCAATGTTGCAATCTCCTATAGCGGCTTAAAAATAAAGTACACAATTTGTTTTTGTATATAGCAAAACAAAGGTTTTTTTACATATTTTTAATCTGCATTTAAGAAAAAAAATAGTTATAGATGACTTTTTAGAATTATTTTCTCTTTTTCATTGACCGACTCGAGTAAAGCATAGGTAATAGGCGATAGGCGATAGGCGATAGGCGATAGGCGATAGGCGATAGGCGATAGGCGATAGGCGATAGGCGATAGGCGATAGGCGATAGGCGATATGCGATAGGCGACAGGTTCTGAAGTTTTGATGCGGATTATACGCTGGTAAGTGTCCTATTATATTAAAAATATGCTTAAATTTACACATGTATGATATTATTCCGAATAATATAAAACTTACACATCTGTGACATGATTCCGAATGATATGGAACTTACACATTTGTGACATTATTCCGAATAATATATAACTTACACATTGTGACATTTTTCCGACTAAAATCTGAGCTACCACATTTGTGGCATTGTTCGGAATAATATAGAACTAACTCGTTGGTTTAATTATTCCGAATCTAGAATAGATATTTCACGCCATTGTTAATAAGGGTTAAGGTTTAAAATGTGGAAACAATGTAATCCTAAAGTCTACACCTAAGAACCCCCTCAATATACGAGTAGGTATTCCGAATTCCCGCAGTAACATTCAATATTCCATTGAAAGTGCCATCTTCCTAAAAGGCCTCTAATAACTTTACGGTAAATAACGTTATGAATGTTCACAGATACGGCAGCATAATAAGGCTCCAAAGACTCAGATTCCGCTCACTAAAGGATGTCGATTCAATTCATATTAGAGTGAGGTGAGAGATGTAACCAAAACCTAATTATACTAAATCTTTAGTGCAAGAGCTAATGGAAATCCCATTCAGTTAACTTATAAAGGTGCTTCATTTCAACGACAACTTTATTCATACTCTCTTACAATTATATTAAGAGAATTAATAACTAATTTAAAACTTTGGAAACATTGGAGTTATTAATTTGTATGCATAATAAGTTCGTATCGAGCAGCTTTGGCGCTTAATATTAATTAAAACTGACGGTGGAAACTCGCTTTTGATAAAAGACGAACTTTATAATATTTGAGCTGGAAGATTCAGGTATTTCTATAACCTATTGATGACCCCCGTGACAGAGCGGTAAGTGCCTGAAAGAACACTTTATTACGACTCAATGAGACTTATTACAAAGTATTAACTTTCCAAATTATAAAACAATTAGTTGTCATTGCTTTTTTCCACGCTCTGGAGTTTATTTTTAGTAAAATATATCCAACTTACATTTGCACCTTTTTCCAGGGTGTAAAATCCTCTCACAAAGAGAATTGAAATACAACAATACAAATATGACTGTTGCCTTAACGTCGCTACGATACAGTATCATTGGGCATTTGTTGGACTGCGAGCCAGTGTTTCAAATTTAACTTTCGAAACTTTCGATGCTATCGGTGTGCACAAATACATTTAAAATTGCTTTAATTTCGCCTCTAACCTTTCTTGGATTTATTTCTTTCATATTACGTGTTACTGGTGTTACTTAAACTGTGAATTACCGTGATGAGCAGAAGAAAGATACTTAAAAAGAAGTACCTCTATTTTAGAACTTTCTTTAAAAAAAACAGTGTCGGACTTACCACGGGTAGAGTTAAAACAAGTTTCACGGTCATTAAAAAAATCTCACAACCGTACAAATAAAAGTGGTGTAAATTTTAAACACTAGATAAACAACCGTGTATGTAAAAACTTTAATAAATAACTAATATTATCTTTACCGATATTTTAACAGTCATTAAAAGTTATACACATTGTTTATAAGGCGGAAGAGGGTAGTTTATTCAGTATATAGACTTGAAATCTCGGGATTTTTCAAAGGTATATTTAAATCGAGTTGTTTCGGAGAATTTGAACAATTCTTCAAATTTCAAAAATTAATTTTTACGTTCTGTGAAAGATTTTTTCAAGTTCTGTTATCATTTAAGTTCTGTCTAGCAACTAGCCTAGAATAATTTTTTTTTATACCGGCCTCAGGTGCATATTTTTTTATGCACCTGACATCAAAAGGCACGGGTTCAATTCCCGCTGGCGGAATTTCTTTTTACTCGGGAGATATGGCCTAGAACTTTAATAGGACTTTCACAGAACCCGAAAATGAATGTTGAAATTTGATGAATTGTTCACATTCTCCGAAACAACCCGTCCTAAATGTATTATATATTTCTTCTTTTTGAAGATGTCGTTAAAATAGTGTGTTTAGAAACGATGAATTTACTATTGAGAATTTGACCTTACAAATATTTATTAATTGGAATACTTTTAAAAATCTCTTTGAAAATAAACACGTACTTTACGAAAAAAAAATAACTTAAGATTTACGCGTAATTCGAACAAAAACATAGCTCCAGCACTTTCTTCCACCCTTGGTCAACGTAGCTTTAGATACTTTGCCACAAAAATATTCAACATGCTCCAAGAAAATATTAAACTTAGTCAAACACAGAAAGAGATTAAAAAAAATATTAAAATTTGGATTTATTCAAATAATGGAGCATATACTGGTGCCCTCACCCAAACGCCTTGTCACTGACAGTTATTGCAGTATGGTGATAAAACTTACTGTATTTGTATTGTGTATATGCAAACAAAATGTAACCTAACCAAACGCCTTGTCACTGACAGTTATTGTAGTATGTATGGTGATAAAACTTACTGTATTTGTATTGTGTATGTGCAAACAAAATGTAACCTAACCAAACGCTTTGTCACTGACAGTTATTGTAGTATGTATGGTGATAAAACTTACTGTATTTGTATTGTGTATATGCAAACAAAATGTAACCTAACCAAACGCCTTGTCACTGACAGTTATTGTAGTATGTATGGTGATAAAATTTACTGTATTTGTATTGTGTATGTGCAAACAAAATGTAACCTAACCAAACGCCTTGTCACTGACAGTTATTGTAGTATGTATGGTGATAAAACTTACTGTATTTGTATTGTGTATGTGCAAACAAAATGTAACCTAACCAAACGCCTTGTCATTGATAGTTATTATAGTATGTATTGTGCTAAAACTTGCTGTATTTGTATTTTATATATGCTAGTAAAAATGTAACCTAAAATAATGTATTGCTGTATATGAACCTATATTTAACATTTATAAGTAAACCATAGACAAAATAGAGAAATAATTAAATAAAAATTCTGCCTCAACACAGATTCGCCTAGTGAGGCAGGTTATGCACAACTTAAAGTATATTATATTATGCCATAACTTTATAACACTCGTACCGTACATATTTACTTTTTCTTATTTTAGAAACTGTTCTATTATTGTAACATTAGTTTTTCAACAATGTCATTGTTTCTAACTTACGTTTAGGTATTTTACTTACTAATGATATATTATATATTCTGTAATTTTTTCGGTGAAATAAATAAATTTTAAAAAATTCAAACACGAAAAAAATTGGGCAAAAATTTGAAACAGAAACAACCTAACTTTTACAGAAAATTTACAGTCTTTATGCAATGTGAAACTGAAATACCGTTTTGCGCTTCGGAAGTGCTTTTTGTGATAAGCTTGTATTTAGTTACATTTACCACCAACACAAATTAATAACTTCAAACTCTTGTTATGTTTATCAATGCCATCTGTATAACGTCTAGTCAGGTTAAACGATTAGTCAATTTTGATTGCACAGAAGGTAAAGAAGACTATAAAATGTGGTATTATGATAGTGGATATAAATAAAATTAAATGTTGGTTAGTAGGTTGTGACTGTTTTGTCTCTGGTAACTAGCTCAGAATAATTATTTGAATATTTAAATGAATACAATTTTATTCTTCACCTCTTTAGTTGTCTGCTTTCTCCACTATAGCATCTCACCAACTTGGATCGCTTGGGTTAGGGCGACGGGGATGAATTCAATTATGATGATCTATTTAAACATGCATATGGATTTTAATGAGGTTTGGTCAAGTTTTCATCCTAAATCTTAGTTATACTCATAGCTAAATCTACGAGTTG
Source organism: Hesperophylax consimilis (assembly GCF_061612785.1). Taxonomy (NCBI): domain Eukaryota; kingdom Metazoa; phylum Arthropoda; class Insecta; order Trichoptera; family Limnephilidae; genus Hesperophylax; species Hesperophylax consimilis. The sequence goes on along the minus strand of NC_142840.1, from coordinate 3,848,387 downwards.
TTACGGGGTTTGGGGTTGCTTCTTCATTGTTCACATCGTCATTGTTAATTTAATGCAAAATATTGTTCACTGAAACTACCTTCTTATCAATGCGTTTCAGTTCTCTGCGTGGGCTTTAGTAAGGTCGGGGTAATCGATGGCAGCTTCTGCCAACAAAGTCTCCTACTGCATAAATGCCATCCATTGACTAAGTTTCAATTATTCGTTTATCGAAATGTGAACAACTTCTAACAATAAATAGCCTAAAAGTGGCGAATTCTGTAACAAATAAATATATCAAAGTAATCAATTTGAACCTTAATCTACACATTATATTATTGTTTGTCTTTTGAGGCACTAGTTTATTCATCTCTTCGTAATGGGTTTCCTTCTTATTGGCTCAAGAAGGACGAGGAAGATCAACAAGGCTTAATACCCTAAAAGGAAAACAATATAATACTGTTAGCCTTAAGATCCGTTAATAATAACCGGTAGTCTTCGTTAAGACAATATTATGCGTATGTGTAGCTTTATCGATATTAAATCTACTGGGAATATAAATAAGGCGCATGCGACGCGCGATATAGACGTTTCATAATAGCTGTAGGTTGCAGTAATTCCATAGTTTAAAAAAAACTAACCATCACGCCGTTTCCTCGCAGGGATAGGCAGAGAGGAAGGACCGCCAAACAACTCTGTCTTGGCATACACTCCTTGCCTCATTCACATTCATACATCGTCTCATACACGCTCTTCTATTATTCTGACTCTTGACATGGGCCGACTCAAGTATCTGCTTGGTCGTGCCATGTCTTCCTCGGGCGTCCCCGACTTCTGCTACCATTCGCATTTGCATCGTATATTCTCCTTACACTCCTTTTTTCGCTCATTCGCTCTACATGCCCAAACCATCTAAGCGTCCCTTTCTTGATCTTACTCATAACACTTAGGACATAAGCCTTGCACTATTTGCGCATCTCCATATTTCTCACATGATCATATGTGGTTTACACACCTCAGGGATCTCATTTCATTGGTCTCAGCTATCTCATTTCTACAGCATTTAGTCTACTTTCATCCTTTCTCTGCCAGTTCCATACCTCACTCCCGTATATCAGCACTCCATTGTGGACTGCTAGCTTCGCTTCTTTGGACAACTTTTTGTTAGCGCCAACTGCGTTCAGTCCTCCATTAATGGAGTTGCCTGCATTTACCCTTCTTTCAATATCTCTGTCAGCCTTCCCATTTCTCGTAAACATACTCCCTAGATACACAAACTCATCCACCTGCTCCAAATATTCCTCATTCACAACTATATTGCACACTGTTTTCGTACGCTCTCTTTTAAACACCGTGACTTTAGACTTACCTACACTCATCATTAACTCATTCTCCATACATACTTCGTTCATCCTAGACACGAGAGACTGTAGATCTTCCATTCTGTTAGCAATCAGCACCGCATCATCAGCATACAACAGGCAACATACTCTCAGATTACTCAAATTCGCGCCCAATCCTACCTCTTTCAATTCTTGCATACGAAAGAGGTAGGATTCCGTAGTTAATTTTAAATATTATTGGCGTTATTGAATTTTGCTATTAATTATTTTACCTCCCTATCAGATACCCAGAATTTTTTTTAATTCAAATTTTTCAACATATATTTGAGTAATAATTTTATTTAAATATGTACCCCCATAAAAATCTACGCGTGTGTGTATTTGAGGGAGTTATGTATTGAGTTATTAAGAAGATTTTTATGACTGTTGCTTTTTAGTTTTAATTTTTAGTAAAAATCTCAAAATTAAAGAACAACAAAAAAAGTTTTTTTAGTAGTTTTTTGTATGAATATATTATTTTAGTTTAATATATTTAACGAATCTATTTTTTAAATTTGTTATTGAGTGATTATATTTTTTGAAAAATGATTTTAACTTTATTCATAAGTAATTTTAGTTCTGTTGTTAATTGCATTTCAGTATAGAAACAGAAAATTTCATTTCCTCACATTAATTCTTTTAATATGAACGACTTGAAAATGATTTAACTATTTTTATTTTTTGCAATGTAAGGAGATTGTGTATGAATTCAAGAAATGCTTCCACATCCTATTATAAATTGACAAAAAGAGAAGTAGGTAATTCTTAGGACGGGTTGTTTCCCAGAATTTGAACAATTCGTCAAATATCAACGTTAATTTTCAAGTTCTTTGAAAGTCCCATCTAAGTAGTGTTTTTATATAATTATGGGCCAGATGCTTCACAGTACTGAAATAATAACAAAACTTGAATAGAACTTTCACAGAACTTGAAAATTAACATTGAAATTTGATGAACTGTTTAATAACATTGAAATTCTGTAAAACAACCAATCCTTAGTATATCTTTATTTAGAATACGTCTCAAACATCTAAAGATATAGGTCAACTTCAAAGATATAGTATTTAACTAATGATTGAAAAAATTATCAAAATATTAAGTACTAACCCTGTTCCCTGTGAGACCTGACTTAAAGTTGTTACAAATAATTTTATTTTTTCCTTACCTAAGACTTAGGACTTCATTTGTTGAGTAATTACTTACTGTAGTTTTAATCTGCGCGGGCGGAAAATATCATTGTAGGTCTGGCCCTGAATACAAAGTTTATAAGATGCAGGGTAGCTTAGAAACACGCTCAAACAACATTAAGAAAATAGTATACACAAGGTTTAGGCTTAGAGGCACCTTCGAGTTTTCATTTCGGTATTAATATTATAAAAGAAACGTTCAGAAGATGTACTCAAGAGCTCTGAGAAAGCCGAACTGTTTGCTATATTTAATATTTAATTCCTTCCCCCTGTGAATGTTTTCACGCTTCCCCGATTTCAACAATGGTAGGCCGAAGTTTTAAATACTTGGAAGATGTAAAACGGACGTTTTCTTAATTCACACAAACAAAATTATTCAACTTTCTGCGGAAATTAAATCGTTTTATTTTTACTTTCAAATTTTATTCATGCTTTATGCTAAGTCTCTCTCGCTTTGGCTTTACAGTTTACAGTTACAGGACCTGCCATTGTTACAAACACATATTTGCACATAAATAAGATTACAGCAGAACTTCCAATTTCTGCAACTTGTAAAAATTGCCTGGGAGTAGCTTTATTATTTTCTGCATGGGTATATTTACCTACCACGGCGTAAAAAGATCCTCTCTGCCTGGATTATTTTTATATCCGTACCATTTTGCATTTGCCTTATTCTGGTATCGAAGGACAACTATGTGTCATTGAGACAATCTTCAGTATGTAGGTTGCATTCCGTAATAAATCAGCGAAACTGTCTTCGTTCCAGTCACGTAAGTATGTCGAGGCCATGTTGTGTAATAATATTTTCACTACGTCTTCCAAAAATCTTTCAAGGAATATCAGCTGGTATTAAAGTAACACGGATATATGTTTATCTAGTACAATTTATAAATGTAGGTATAACCAGTCAATTAAGAACTTAATTTAGTTCTACCACATCTCTCCGTCTGAATGCAAAACGATTCATTACGATCTAGCAAACCATAGATAATCCTACTCTAAATTTTGTCAAGTGCAAGCTATTCTGTTAGTAAATTTTATGCACTTTCTCGTGGCATAAATGTTTAAATCGCATATATAAAAAATTCCAGCTAAGCTGAAATTCCAACGCCAGCAACGCATGAACGGTTTTTCAGCGGGAAAAATTCTTGTCACTTGAGGGAATTTAAGATATATCTCAAACGAAACCACTTCGAGAACGAGAAAGATGAAATCTATTCTGTCATATGACAGTTTTTTAGTTATAACAGAATATAACAAACAAAACAAGAAAGAGAACGCTTGAAAGGATAAATGTTTACTCTCACTGAGTTGGATAGTACCTATCTCGTGAACATTTCCGTCGGCACTTACAAGGTACTTACATCACATCTTAATATCGGTGCAACTAGCTTTTTAGTATCAATTTGCCGTCACAAAAATTGAACTTTTCAAAAGTTGCACTATCTTGCCAGAATGCTACTATAAAAAAATATGCCGTGTTGGAGATCTCGAAGAGAAGAAAGTGTTGACATCATGCTGGAGAACTTTGTATATCAAGAATGGTTGATCGCCTATAAAATCAAAACATCAATCTACAAAAATTTTCTCTTGTTATTAACTAAACTACGTGTGATCAAAAATACATACAATTACGTATTACGATGGCTTTTTCAAAATTCCGATTAAACTATAGAACCCATTTATTTTTGTAAACTGAATCTTTTTATCATGGTTTGATCTCTCTTTACCTTGTGGAATCAAATTGTTTAATTGTGGCGAACTTGTTAATGTCTGCGGCTGCTGCTAGAAAAATCTACGCCGTAAACTTTGGAAATGGATGCTGATTAGATTTGAGAAAATCGCTGTAAACGAGTTTCAAAATATACACAGCCAACCGACAAGGAATTAACGGCAAACTAAACAAACATGGGTTTTCTTATCTTTTCAACGTAGCTTTCACATCCCATACAAACTGACGAGGTAATTCTCGGATAAACTATTGTAACGAACTTTTTCTGATCGCTACAATTTATATTTTATATTGTGTACAACTCAAGTATTTTCTTAATACTGTCAATAAAGGTTTTCTTAAGAATTCATAATCTGGAATAGTTTTCAATCGCTTCTTTTCTAATAGCTTTTCCTTCTAAGAATTTCCGCTTTGTAAACGTAATCTGTCGAGATCGTCTTATTAGAAATCCCTCGCTACACTAGTGTTAGAATTTTAGATTATGTGTCATGTTGTCATTAAGGAATGAATGCCTTGTATAGTTGGGTACTATTTCAGTACTGATTAATAATAAAGCCACGCTCTGAAGGATAAAAAATTGCAGTTAAAACGTAAGACATAGGTTAAATGTAATTGTTGTTGAGTAATTTTACTGTTTTGTTAATGTTAAACAATTAGGGCAATTTTTTTAATCATTTTGTTTTACACAGAAGACAGGACCGTATTTTGAATCAAAATTAAAAGATGCGTATCTTTCAAATGGATCCCACGACATTTCTAAAACCATGGTATTTTTTTGTATTATTGATGGTTAACGGTGTCGTGTTTCGTTCAGTCGCAAATTATTCGGATTAGTTAAAAATAAAATAAACGTAAATTTTAAAAACTTGTTAGTTTTATATTTGTATATTTTGTTTGGAATGGTTTAGTTTATTTATTAGGAGTGTGGATCCTTACCCTTTGTTTTTATTCCTATTATCAATAGTTTCGGTGTGTGGCACCTTTTCGAAGATTTTACAGTTGCGTATTGGACAAATTGCCGGCACGAGATTTTTGGGGTCGCTGCGGTTGTCAAACCTCCTAACTAACCACCAAACCTGGGAGTTCAAATCTGGGTATGATTTCATTATGTGTACGACAACCTGGAGCTTGGAGCCACGTCTGGATTGACGGGCGACGGATCCGACATTATTCGATATCGGAGACCGCCTTGGAGATTTTAAATCGGAAGATACCTGCTCACCCTGCATCCTGACAGGCATTTTACGTGAAGATGCTGATGACAAGACTCCGCTCTCTCGAGTAAGGATTATTTTCTAGGACATCCTGGCTTCTGCCGCCGAATCCTGCACGCCACGGAGCTCGACTTCAAAATAACCACGAAATTGCACGGTATCGAACAATAATTATACTATTATGAAGCAAGCCCCTTTTGATGGGTAGAATCATTTTTTTTTTTTTTTTTAATATATTATTAATTAGTTTTGTATAAAACAATGATATTACTAGAATTTTCACGCTGTGCTGCCACGAGGCAGCTTGTTTGCAGGTTCTAACATTTATCTTTAACTTAATAAACATAACAGATAATCATTTTGTTGGTAAAATTATTGTCTGTCTGTAATGCACTGGTCTCTTCTTCTGTTTGTGGTTGCTTTATCAAGTGTCCACTGTTCCTCTCTTAGATTAACATATGGGTAAATTTTGTAGAGATTTCAAATTCAACACATTTGCCCAGCGAGTCCAATTTTATGAATTTTTGAATTCTTTCTTGTATCGGTTTGATACATTTTGAATTCAAATAAAATAGTTGGGTAAGTCCTTTTTTTAATTGTCCAATTCAACAATTATACCCAAAGTAAAAAAAAAAACAAGATTTTATCACTTTTAATGCACATCCCGGTAAGCTGCCGGGAATAAAAATGTAGGGAGTTTGTTCATAATAAATTATACGTGTTTACACAAAAAAAAGAAAAACGCACGATTTTTCCACTACATCAACACAACGGGCACTACAGAAATTTTTAAGCTTAACTTCTTTAAAAAAAAGCGGGCAATGATTTCAGATGATAAATTATGCAGTCGACAAAAATATTGTTCAAGTAAGTATAAGTTGTACAACTACTCTTGGTCCTTTGTAGCAAGCTTCGCTTCAAGAGGCTAAATAATGACTATAAACCCTCAACGTTCAGTGCATTTAACAAGTCCTCAGTCCCGCCCCCTCCCACCGCCCCTGCAGTAGTTCGTCCGCCCCCTTCTGGGAACATTGTGTCAAGTGCATATAAAACCGGCCGCATTATCACGTTGTGAAGTCATTTGGACTACCTACTGCAGAAGAAAGCCCCCAAAGTCACATGGCAGGACCCAAGAGAAAGACTACTGACAAATGAATGCGCAAAATGTTCCAAGTTGGTCCTACGAGCTTAGCGAGTCCCAGAACAAATGTTCCCCAGAAACTTTACGTCATGAGTTAAAAAGGTTTGGAATGACGTAACTAAAGGATAGCGGCAGTATTAAAGTTACGTTAGATAACTTTGTTTAATAATACTGTGGTTTATTGCATCATCTGATTTTTTTTGGTAAAAGCAATTATTAGCTCACTCTATGCGTAAATATATTTTATTGTCTCGATTAATTTATTGTATTCTGACTAATATTGGATATTGCTAATTTATTAAGAAACTCTTTGTGTTGACAAATGAATTGATAGGTTTACTAATAAACTGTTGGTAAAATACGAATCTATTATCACGAAATCGAAAAATGTGTTCGTGAAAATTTTTGCAGTTCATCATTGTGTATTATCGAGGCAAATGAAGGTGCATGAACACGTGTTCCGATGTATTAGGAATTTAACAAAATTATAGCAGGAAACGACATCCAATACCGTTTATAACCGGATTACGAATAATTTGAATAGATTTTTAATTAATTAAAAATACTAATTTTTCTCCGTGTACCTACTTAAAAGAAAGTTGTACTCTTAAACTTCTTAATTGTTCTGAAATACATAAAAAAGATATTGTATTATATTCATTGACTAAATAAATAATACAGCAGTGAGTCATAATGTATGTGAATTTCGCAAAAGAATCCCATCTGCCCGGTGCCAGTGGGACTCTAGCATACCAAATCGAGATACATTTCGAGGAAGGGGTTGGAATTGGGAAGAAAATGGTTAGAGAAATGTTGGGAATTAACTGGCTGTTGAGATCTGGTCGTTACACACGAATAAGGCCATTTTTTGTTGAAATGTTTTGTTGTATTGGAACAGATGTAATTTACAAGTTAATAAAATAAATACAAAAATATACACAAATACAAGGAAATATAAAAAAAAAAACGTATCGCACTCAGACAAAGCCTGTGGGTAGGTATTATAATAATAAGTTTAATTTGTAGAACTCCATTTTAATTTTTGGTTTTTCTTTCATATATTCAACAACATTATTATTAAATTTACAAAAAACAGTTTTTTTTGTTTCGTTCTGTCTCGCCCTCTGAAGGCATTATCAAGCTATCAGGCATAATAATAATTACACAGCAGAACTTGTTTTTTTACATTACATTTTTACACAAAGTGTTCTTAGTTTCCTAGGAAGAATTATATAAAATGCAATTATAATCGAGATAAAAATTATAGAAAAAGAAAAAAAATCTGTCTATGAGTAAAGACTATATTGTAGATTGTGACTATTAAGACTAAGAAAAAAATGCAATGGGGTGCTGCACATACACATGCATTTGGCTAGAAGGGTTTGAATTTTTCGCGAAATTGCTGGTGGCGTGTCAATAACTTTTAGATAGTGATTGCTATAGATTCGTTTTGGGTCCTAAATATCACTGTTTTGGAACAACTGTTTGGAAGGGTGAGTTTTGATTTTCAGGGGTTTTATGTGATTATCGTAGATTCCGCCCCAACCAATTACTCCATTGGTAAGGAATGAATGAACTAAAATAATTTTTTCCTGTGTGCTGAGTCTTTTTTTTTATAGTGAATGCCTCACACGAGTCCCAACTGCTCCCGTCTGGAGCCAGTGAGACTATGGCATCCCCAATTGGGGGATGTTGTGAGGCTGAAGGTAAGTGGGGAAGGGAAAGAGGAAGGTGGGGAAGTACCTGGCTATTCAGATCTAGTCACTAAACACGGCTAAAGCCATTTGGAGCAACGTTTCAATTCTGAATGGTGGTCTTACACCAGGGCGATACTGGTAGTATTTATTTATTTATTTTTATTTATTTATTTAAACGCCCATAGGGCTTTTACCTATAATAATGTACATCTTTATTTTTTAGTTATACAGATTACATATAAAAATTTAAAAAATAAAATAAAAAAATCAGTGTTAGCAAAATACAGGTTACATAAAAAAATATCAGAGTTGACAAAATATGTTACATAAAATATAAGAATTTTAAAAATATAGGTATGGATAGAGTAAGTGAGACGAAAAATATAAAATCTTCCAAAATCCACAAAATCAACCATAATGATAATAAGAAAGTATAACAATAGTTTACAAATTAGGTAAAAATAGTTCGCACATACTCCTTTTAAAGTTGGCCAAGTTCAAATTATTGTCAAATACATTTATATTATTTAAGTATTTGTTACCAAGACTGTGTAAACGTTGTATTGGAGAGTGAAAACTATAGTTGGAATGAGATGTATGTATGTAAAATGTTGATATTTGCCTAGTTGTTCGTGTAGGTATGTGTAGATTTATTAAATGCAGGAGTTCACAACAATCGAATTTAGAGTTCAATAATTTTAATAAAAAGGTTAGGTCGTTTATTTTTCTTCTGTTTTCTAATGTCGGAATATTTAAATGATTCAATAATGACTGGTAATTTATGTGTTCTAAAGGGATGTTAAGTTTAAAATTGACGAAGCGTAGAAATTTTCTTTGAATTCTTTCAACATTATGAATATGTACATTGTAGAAGGGCGACCAAACTATGGAGTTATGTTCTATCAGGCTTCTAACAAGGGATATGTACAATAGTTTTATGATTTGTAAAGATTCAAAGTTTTTAATTGTTCTTAATATAAAACCTAATGCTTTCATACCCTTATTCACAGTTTGTTGAATGTGGGCCGTAAAGTCTAGTTTCTCATCCATTATTATGCCAAGATCTCGCATTTTCTTTACTCTTTCTTAATTTGTTTTATTTATTGAATAGCCAAAAAATTGTGATGTTTTTTTTCTGGAAAAGGTCAAAATTTTGCATTTTTCTACATTTAAATATAAATTGTTTTGTGAACACCAGTTATTTAGCATGTCTATATTAGATTGAAGAACTTGACAGTCGTTTAAGGAAGTTATTTCTTTATATAATTTAATATCGTCGGCGAATAGCAGTACATTGACATTTTTAAAGCAGTTGACTATGTCATTTATAAAAACAATAAATAAAATTGGGCCAAGATGACTACCTTGCGGTACGCCACTAGTGGCCAAAAATGGTTTAGATAAAAAAGATTTTATTTTAACAAGTAAAGTTCTACCAGATATGTAGCTACTTAACCAGCTTAACATATTTGCTCTGATTCCTATAGCATGAAGTTTTTGGATCAGTACTTTGTGAGACACTTTATCAAAGGCTTTCGAAAAATCAGTATATATACAGTCAACTTGTTTATTTTTAGAAAAAGACTCCAATATATAGTTTTGAAACAGTAGTAAATTTGTTGTAGTTGATCTACCTCTAATGAAGCCATGCTGTTTGTCATTTATTAACTTTGTTAGTGTGGGATATATTTCTTCCAAAACTAAAGATTCAAAGATTTTGGGTAATACAGATTGTATGCATATTGGTCGATAGTTTGAAATTTCAGTCTCGTCACCTTTTTTAAATATTGGAATAATATAGCTGGATTTCCAGTAGACGGGAAAATATCCAGAGGATAGTAGGTGGTTAAATAAAATGGTTAGTGGTTTAGACAATACGGAGGAGCACTGTTTTAGAAAAATTGGCGGGATGGAGTCCGGGCCTGCAGACTTGTTTATGTATAAGGAACTTAATTTTTTTTTTGCAAGATTCTTCGGTGATGTAGCAGTCTATTAAATGTGTGGTTTTTTTGAATGTGTATGAAGGAATATTTTCTTCTAGTGTTTCATCATCATAAACATTTTTAAAGAAATCAGAAAAAAGATTTACAATGTCTTGCGTATTGTTGGCGTATTTGTCATCCATGTGCATTTCTGGAGGATAGTCTGTGCTGTCGTTGTTTATTTTTTTAATAAATTTCCAGAGATTGTTCGAGTTTAAGGCTGTGTTCTCGATAGAATTTATATATGTTTTATAACAGATTTTAGAGAGATCATTGCATTTTTTCCTACTTTCACTGATATTTGTATAGTCGATTTTCTTCAGAGTTTTTTTGAATTTTTTATGTATTTTTTTTGTTGTTGTAGTGAGGCTATTAGTTCTGATGAGAAGTAAGTTGGATATGTATGTTTTTTAGGAGTAAATAGTGGTACATATGATTTGATAGTGGTGGAGAATATTGAATATAGATTTTCTAAGGAATCGTCGGTATTAACGTCAGACAAAAAAGACCAGTCAACATGCGAAAGATGAGAATTTATAGATTCAAAATCTGCTTTTTTGTAGTTGAGAGTTTTTTCAACGGGTTTCGGCTCGACGCCACATATATTTAACTTAATATAAAGAGGGGGGTGATGATTATCAACAGGTAACAGAGGATCATTACATTTCTCAATGAACAATTTAGGATAATTTGATATTGCTAGATCTAGTAAACGATCATTTATGTTGTATATAAAGTTATGTTGTAAAAGATTTAAAAAATTTGTCATATCTAATATCTCACGTGCACGATCATTTTGACTTTCATTAACAATGAAACCACTATCACTTGTTTTCCATTTTAGGTTAGGGAGGTTGTAATCCCCGAGAATAATAATTTTAGAGTTAGGGTATTTGTAGAGTAGATTTTCAACGTCTTCGCTGTGGCTTCGATAGAGTTTCCGGCATCAGATAGTGGCGGTGTGTATAAAGTTGCAATTATTATCTTTTCTACAGTGGTATCAATTTGTACAAATAGTTGTTCGAGTGTATTATTTTTTTTTAAGTTTTCTTGACATCAATTTCTTCTTTATTGCAATTAGTACTCCGCCTCCCCTTGTTTTGGAACTGGATTTAGAGTTTCTATCGCAGCGAAAAATTTTGTAGTTGTTAAGTCCGAGTTCTGTTGATTTTATTTCCGAGTCGAGCCAAGTTTCTGTCAGCACATATACGTCGTAATGGTGTAGCGATATTGTAGAACGTAGTTCATTTAATTTGGTGCGTAGTCCCGCGCGTTCTGGTAGTATATCTTGAGTTTGCATCGTTTTTTGGCGGTGTTTGCACTATTTTAGGGTTTCCGTTTACATATTTTATAGTAATATCATATTCGCCATTTGACTTTCGTTTTTCCAGTTCTTCTCTTAGATTTTTTAGATGTTTTTGTTGAAAAATTGTAGCATCTTATTGTCAAATTGTAGTATCTTCCACTCTTAAAGGAAGGGAAGGATAAGAAGTTCTGGGAAAGAAAAATGTATGATGGGTGGATTTAAATCTAGAGATTAGTTTGTCCAGGAGTGACGGACGCACGAATCTATCTCTCCCGCTGCGGCGCAGGGCGATGGATCAAGAGAGACCAGTTGGAGAGGTCAAAGGGTTTCCCCAAACTCTCCCGATCTGGCACGCCACGTAGATGGTGGGCAGTTGCATCCTGAACACACATCACTCAGTTGACACCAAACGTAGCGAACCACTTGAGGTGACCAATGGCAGAGATGTTGATTATCTAATTAATGGTTCCCGGAGCGGCTATACCCAAACTAGCCACCCCCAAATTGATGTTAAATTATCTCAGTTAATGTATAGTTTTTTCTACATGGTTGGTGCTCTTTAGTAGGCAGTCTATATTTACAACTAAGTACTCAAATGTGATTTCCTATCTTGATCTGTTCACAGTTTGAGCATGTTGTCGGATTACAATTGACATTGTGAAACTTCAGATTAGGATTAGTTTTATAGTCTGACTTTTGAGTGCTATAGAAAGAAATTAAATTAGTTTTATCATTTCCGCAAGGTTTCGATTCTGAACGGTGGTCTTTCAGCAAGGCAAGATTGATAGTATGCAGCACCCTATAAATTGCTTTTCAATTAAAACTTTTGACATTGCACTCAACTTTAGTAGATCAAATATCTTTTTATATCACTGAAGAAGATAATACTAATAAATTTAAATGAAACATGAAACCGAAAAAGACACAGAAAAATAAAAAATACAGTGTTTGGCAACTAAGAATAGAACCAAGGATCTCTTCTTACCGTGACAGACGTCTTAAACCACTCGAACATGAGGACCTCTTTATTAAGCGTAATATTTATCAATATTATATTTAAAATTCAGAAATAACAATATAATATAAATATGAGGATGACAATAAATAGGTCCCAATGGTCGAGTGGTTTAAGACCCCTGTCCCGGTAAGAAAGGAGATCCTGGATTCGATTCCTAGTTGTTACTGTTATACTTTTATTGTTCTGTGTGTTATTCTGTTTCATGTTTCGTTTGGATTTTCTTATTATTATTTTCTTCTTCAATGATATATTACATTGATGTGTATAACCTTCCAAATAAGTTAAAAATAAAAGTTGTTCTTGAATATCTTTTGTATTACTTTACGTTGTTGAAAGCCATAATTTTTTCTTGAGAAGCACTAAACCTTTTTGTTGGCTAGTACCCGTTGTGGAATTCAATACAAGAACCTTTTTCTATCTTTCAAGAGCCATACAAATATTCTTGGTAGCTCATTATTTGCAAACATATATCGCATTATTGGGTCCGAATTTTCCAATTTTCCGCCAGGTAGTTTGCTCTAAAATTTTATCAATAAATACCGAAACTATATTCTTAGAAATAAGGTCAAGTGGTACTAATAAGAGCATTTTTCCATTTTCAGACAGCCTTAACCAAATTGGTGGATAATGAACTCTTTATTAGGAACCCTACCAGTAAATTCTGTTCCAAGAATTTCATTTCCCTATATGACATATTCAAATCGTTTTACTGTAATTTTTTTGGTAAAATTGATTCTCTCGGAATTACAGGATTCCTTTGTCGAGACGTTTTTGTATGTTGGAGGAGTGGAAGATGATAACATAATATAATATGTAACTTAATCAGATGACCGGTTTTCGGTGAAAGAGTTAGTATTTATTTTTCGTAATTTCCCTTATATTTATTGGCAGGTATTGTGCAGACATCTACTCAATAGATAAATAACCCTATGGATAGGCTGCTTGGCTGCAATAGAACGAATCGAGTTCCACACTCCCGCCTGTTCCTACTATATTTTCTAAGAAGGCCTATGGAATTATGGTTGATTGGTTAAACAATTATTGTATGACATATTAATCATCCGAAAGCGACATTTAAATATGGAGCAAAACTTATTGATAGCACCATTCCTCTTGTTATACTATGCTGTGCTAGAATTTGATCTGCCGTGTGGTATCTTGAACAAGTCGTGGTGACGACTAAGACTGAAGTTTTCAGGAACGTATAAGCAATAGCATTCCAAGAGGAACGGGCTAGCAATAGAGGTACACTATATCAAAACTAAGTATTGCAAGATTTGCAAAATGTCTGGTTTTCATATAAAGATTAAATCTGTTCGTTGCCTCAAGGAAGTCCATAAGGTGCATGAACCTCGGATGCATGTATTTAATTTGGTGCAGCGTCCATGCACCACCAGTTTATTGCAGTTTGCTTCTTATAATGCCATCGAACATGGCTATCATTGCATCCGGATTAAACTGTTAAGATGTTCTGCTGACAAACTTCAGGAGTTTGTAGCAAGCTGGAGTGTGTCGTGATGAGTCTCGATTGTCATGATACGAGCATGAGCTTCGTATGGTAGCCGAAAGTACACAATAAAATTGTAATATGTAAAAATGTATTTAAAAAAAAAGGACAATTAGTAGACTTGTTGACCTATACTGTAGACTCGGTGTAGTGTTTGCCTTTTTAACATCTTACCCGTACCCTATTTTCGCCGAAGTACTATTTCACAAATAAATAATATGGCGTTAACACTTTTTACAGATAATATAATATTTTAAAGCTCCATAAGAATGGCGTTTCAAAAAATCTATGCACTAACCTAGAAGTTCAGAATGGAAAAACTATAATACCATTCGACCCTTTTTTTATTACAAGATAATACATTACAAAATGAATATAATGTATAATAACAATGTAATAATGTATTATTCCCAATGAGTTTATAAAACTCATTTCGGGAAAGACAACATTAGAAAGGACAAGGCAAATAAATAAAATACATTAAAATAAATAAACGCAGATGTTATTATGGAGTACCAGAGAAAGATTGTGTATGTCATTGATGAAACTGCTAAGGAAATATCTTTTAAGAGCTTTTGTCAATGTTTTTTTGTTAGTTGCCGGAAGTTTTAAATTACTAGGTAATGCACATTAAGAAATACAAATATGAGGAAAATGAGTATTGCTGATTTATAAAAACCTGTTAAAACGGGATAGCATGCCGTTTTCTAATAAACTTTAAGTGCTTCCATAATATATCGGAACACGTGTTCATGCACCTGCATTTGTCCTAATATATAAACAGTAGAATTTAAAAAAACACAAATAATATTATATTTCCGACATCGCCATAACACGTTCGAGTTTTATTAGGAAACCTGTTGAGCAATTCGTTAAAGGCCTGCAGTCCCATTTTTAACCGGAATATAATATTTGAAGAGAGTTTTAATAAATTACCAATATCTTATATCAGTAAATTTTCTTCGTTTATTTTCTCTAAGCTCTTAGATTTTTCTTCTCTCAATAACGAAGATGACATGTTACAAAATAATTAAAATTTCGGGTGATACTCGGAGAATCTTAGCATAATCTGATCAAGATCATAAAAAAACGCCATCAAATTATCCGGCGCATTCGGCTCCGTATTATTCTTAATCGTTGAACATTAGTCGCTTTATTCGTAAGGGTTTGATTCGATGATGTCGCTAATGGCAGGCCTATGATTAGGATCACAAGCCGATGTTATGGTTCGATTGTTCATGCGTAATTCCCTGATTGTTCTTGTGAACCGTGAGCCGATTGATTGGGCACGTCCCTCACGACCCAGTTCACATTTCACCCTTGACGCTTCGTCGAGTTATCAAAGCGGTCTAATGAAGAGGTGGATCTTGAGGTATTTGCTGCATGACTGGCCGAGTCTGATCCGATGCTGTATACAAGTAATCAGCGGTGCACAACCATTGCACAATCTATATAATAAAAAGGCCATCTTATCCATTTTTCAATCTAAATCTTGCACGGACGATCGATAAAGCCCTATATAAATACGATATTGGCAAAATCCATCATGGTCAGTTAGCGATATTTGCGAGCACGGTCTGATTAGGGCAGATTGATAAGAAATATTCCGACCTATGATAGACAAATTTTAGCGACGCCTCGAAAATTAGAGGAGGCCTATGCCAGTTTGCCTCTTGGCATAGGCCTCCTCTAATTTTTCTCGTATTTAAAGTTGCAACATTGAGTATTTTGTTTCTTTTTGTTGTACCTCTCGATAAATTCTTTAGTTGCATTTAAGGATACACTGTGAATTTTTTAATGCCTATAACACATAAAATAACAGAACAAAAATTGTTTTTAATAATTTTCGGAACCCACTTTGCGATTTTTTTCTATCGAGGGAATTTCATATAATTAGTGTTTCGGCGTAACAAATGCATAGATATAGATATTATCTTCAAAAATAACAAACATTTTAACTAAAAAAAACTTAAAGAATCAATGAAAAACATATTATAAATCGGTAGAAATTGGGTATGCGGGGGCCCGCCAAAGTTCAGATTCCAGTACTATTTTTTGCTTGTACTTTCTCACTTATTTGCATGTATACACACGCTTTTTTACGAAGATAATTTTAACAATGTGACTGCATGACCATTTCCTAGTTAAATTAAGAATATATTTGAACACGTGTCAACAAAATTAGTTATAGGCATCTAGTCCCGTTTTTAAGAGTAAAACGGATAATTTGACCATATTTTTAATAAATTATCAATATTTCATATCAGTAAGTGTGCTCCGTGTATACTTCATATGGGATTTGTGGAATCGCACTGTTCTCCAGAGTAAAATTAATTACTATGGTAACCATTTTCTTTTCAAATCTGTAAGAATTTCTACAGCAATCAATTTTTTTAACTTTTCAATAATGGTATATTTTATGAATCTCTTCATTTTCATTTGATCTGTCACATTCGTTTCATCTCCCGGAATTTCATTCTCGAATGTATCAAACAGGTTAGTGCAATTATAAACTTTCATTTTAATATCTGAAGAATGTGCGCTATTTGAAATAATAATCAATGCATCGTCAGAATTAAAATGTCAATCATTAAATAATTTATCATTTTCATACGGAAGTATTTTTTTCAGTTTTTCTTTGTTAAAAATTTGTCATATGATTTTTCCAAAGCCATTTGAAAATTCATGCAAAAACCACATAGTATTTGAATTAAGAAACAATGATCCTAAAAAAATGTTTTACTATAGATATTCAATCTACTTCGAAATGTCTTTTACAACTTAAAAAAATTATGAGTGAATATTGAATCTTCCTACCCAGGAACTGGAGTCGGTAACTCTACCGTAGGACTGACATTTATTTCGTATATTTACTGAAATAAATGCGTGTATGTCCAAGTGTACATAAGTAAAGGATTTCCATTTATTCTCGAAAAAAACGTGAAATATTACGAAAAGTATGTATTTTGAAAAATTATTCAAATATATTTTTTTATTAAAAACAATCGTCTATTGTAGAAATAAAATTCATTGATATATCGCTGTGTAAAAACTTATTTTTTAATATGTAGAAATATCAATTTTGTCAAAGTTTGCAATTTTCGAGTTATTTTTAAATAATTATGGCTTCTCACAAATGGACAGAGTTTTTTATTATTCATCTTGTCTAACAGTTATTGAATTTGCATTTAAACTGTCCCATGAAAAATAAAAGTATTTAATTTGATATAATGTAAAAATGTAAATATTTGTCTTTGTGAAACGCTTTTTAGAATTTTCTTAACGATTTAGCCGGGTACGGCTCGCGTTAAAGTGGTTGTGCATCACTGCCGTATATTGTACTCGTATCTAGTAGACACTCACTCGCCCTGCCCATATAATCCATAACGGACTTTGATTGATCAATTTACTACCTAAAATAATATAAAAACACTTCGTCTTCTTTCAAGTAAACAGAGGGATGAAAGCTTAAATTGATCGGAAAAATGGAGTGTTCGATAAGTTAGTATGTTTTGTTTAATAGTGGAAGATTGATAAGGAACAAGAGGGGTAGGGGGTGTCACGGGTATCACGGTGGCTAATTCCACCCCTACTTCTCTACATAAGAGCAAGTATTGTATTTATTTGAAAAGATAATACAAAACGAATACATTGCAAAAACGTTAGAAAAATTACATAAAAATGATTGATATAATACGTACATAAGGTTACATAAAGCACAAAAAAACATAAGAACAAAGAGATATAGACTTAAGAATACTTCGTGCTCAATTTATTTTAGGACATGTATAAAATATCCACATTACCTGCGAGGCAGTTAATTAATCTAATAAGTCTTTCCAGGAGCATCAACATTGATTGGTAAGTTAGTTCTGCAAATGAAAAGAATCAAGTCCGTGTTTCAAGCTTCGCGTGAAAGTATCCGGGACATAGAATCCTGTTTAAGCTAGAATGTCTGGTATTGATAATAAAGCGATCAGAAGCTTATAAGCCACCAGCAGTAATTCGACATTCCTTCTAGAATTAAGACAGCAGATATCCAGCATTCACGAGATAAATGCTTTTTAAAACGGCTATAGTATAAAAACCGAACTCTATCGTTAAAGGTATCGTAAAAATATTTTTATATGTTCTCGATCATTAGTATATACACGGGGTCCTCTAGCCCCCATACCTGAGATCCACTCTCGAGAATGCTACGCACTAAGCTAAAATAAAGCATGTATCTTATAGCGCACAAGATTCTTAACTGTCTAGAGCAAGTTACTATCTATCACTCTCAATTTGAGGGACATAAAGTGGCTAAAAGAAGCGAAAGAGGGAGAGGAAAAAAGTAAGAGGAAATTTTGTAATAATTTAGCTACTTACATATTATGTTAACTAAACAAAGCTAAGCCATTTTTATGTTACCCACAAATCTCAAATGTCAGAAGTAAGTGATTATTATAATATAAAAATTATATAAATATATATATTTATACCCCCAATTTAAGCAATGTTGTGAGGCATGAATATTGAATATAGATAGTAAGAAGAGAAAGAGAGATAAAATGGGAAGATTTTATTTACCTGGCTATTCAGATCGGGATACTAAACGAAGTGGCTAGTTTTGAATATTTCGTTTCTGAATAACGGCCTCACCTGTACTAAGAGCATTACCCACTCTGGGACGAGGAATTACATTTTATTAACGTACTATATTTCAGACAGGTACTATATTTTTAGCATATTACGCGGGTGAATGGATGAACCCGTGACTTCTTTACAACTTACTCTACTACGAAGGTCGTTTTGCTGGATACCGTGACAAGATATTATGTAAAATCGATTTTAGAAATATCTAATATGCATGATCCAGCCATTGTTCCGAAATTTCCCAAAGCCAAACAGTACTTGGAAACGTATTACTGAATTCTGGATACCTTCGTCTAACCGTTGAACTTTCAAAATACGTATCAATATTATATTTGTTCTGTGTTTTGTTCAGTTCATAGACATCTGATACTCGTACTGCTCATAAAATATTCTCGGGTTAAGTGTGTCGGGGGATTAAGAAATATGTTCGTGTCAAAAATACAACAACATCTTCATAATGTAATAAAACACCCCATTATAGTTGCTCCGAAGCGTGAAGTCTTATTGAATATAACTTGTTCAATGTTCATCCAACAACCGAGATGATGTTATCATTATTTATTTATCTGTGAATTCTGAAGTAAGGACCTTCAGGAAATAATTCACATGTCTTCCCATTGGATCGATGGCTCATTCCCTTCTAAGAAGTTCGAGTTTTTCTGACACTTGTTC
Organism: Hesperophylax consimilis; assembly: GCF_061612785.1. Classification (NCBI taxonomy): domain Eukaryota; kingdom Metazoa; phylum Arthropoda; class Insecta; order Trichoptera; family Limnephilidae; genus Hesperophylax; species Hesperophylax consimilis. The sequence goes on along the minus strand of NC_142840.1, from coordinate 3,828,935 downwards.
ACAATGCATACACTTTGGATGATTTTTTTTCACTAGTAATGCTGGTGGTTTTTGCGTATAATAATAATTCTTTTACACTCATAAAAATAGTATCAAAGTTTGGAACAATCAAGGAGACCCATCACTTTCCCGAATAAACTTTCCCCATCTGCAGAATAGTTCACAAAGCTAACAAAGGTTTTATCGATAATTGTCATTCCCGAGCACTACTGCAGATCGCCAGCGAACATACATAGATTACGTTGTCTAAATTAAGCAGATTTTAGTCGATGTAAGCTTTCTGATATGTCCTGCTCGAGAATTTCGTCTAATATATTATTGTTCATAAAATTTTAATCATACCGGTGTTGGGCTATCACGTGTGAGATACAATAATAAAGAGTATTTTACAAATAAATTATATTTTTGTTATTTGTTTTTGGGGTATTATGCCGTGTTGCGCTAACTCCTTCTTTAGCCAACGTTTCGGACAGCATTGCAGTGTCCATCATCAGGGCAGATGTCTTATTTGAGGTTGTGTTAAAATGTGAGCTTAAGTATGAGGTTGTGATACCGTGTTGCCAGCTCCAACCCTCTGAGCTAACATTAACGTATCATTTTTTTTTTATTATTTAAAGTGGTTTTCTTCGTTTAGCTCTGGTGTATCCGTCAATTACCGGATACCAAGAACTATTAAGCTTAGCTCCATCGTCTCTATTGATGTTTACGGGATTTTTATGAATTTCAATGGCCTCCGTAATCAGCCGTGCTCTATAAGTTTTCGGTCTCCCCAGGATTTCAGGAACAAATCCAAAGTAATGCCCGGTGTCAATCAAATGCTCGGCAATTGCCGATTTGTCAGGGTGGCCGAGTTTACAAGCTCTGAAGTGTTCCGAAATTCTTTTGGAGATAGTCCGCTCTGTCTGGCCTACATAGACCTTGTCACATCCGGAACAGCTGAGTTTATACACTCCATCTGTTTCCAGAGGAAACTTAGTCTTTGCAGACCTCAGTAAGTCCTGTATCTTTGTTGTTGTTCCGAAGACAGTCTTGATATTTTCCTTTCTCAAAAGCTTGGCAATTTTGTCTGTCACATTGTGCACATAAGGCAGGAAGGCACAGCCTTTCGACTCTTGTTCAACTCTGTCTTCGTTTGGTGCAGATTTGGCTCTTATGATTTGCCTTGTCTGACTTGCTGGGTAGCCGTTACGCTCCAGTGCATCGGTCAGCTTCGTAAGTTCCGCTCCGATTTTATGTTCTTCGCATATTCTGGTCGCTCGGGTCACCAATGTATGGATAAGTCCTCTCTTCTGCGCTGGGTGGTGGTGCGAATCAGCGTGTAAGTACCGGTTCGTATGGGTTGGTTTCCTATATACAGTATGCCCTAGGCTACCATCGTGTTTCCGCATCACCTCCACATCTAGAAAGGGCAGGATTTTATCTTAGTTTTCCAGTTCCATTGTGAATTTAATTTTGCTGTGGAGAGAATTAAGATGGTCCAGGAATTTGTTTAGTTTCTCCGTTCCATGAGGCCAAATGGCGAAGACATCGTCGACGTAGCGCCACCATACTTTAGGGACAGCCGAAGCTGTGTCGAGTGCCACTTCTTCAAACTTCTCCATAAAAAAGTTGGCTAGTACTGGCGATAACGGACTGCCCATCGCAACTCCCTCCAATTGCTCAAATAGTTCACCCTGAAATGCAAAGTATCCCGTTTTGAGGCAGTGTTAACAACATGACTTACCAACAAGCAGTAAAAAGCAAAGCAAGCAAAGTTGACAACATGACTTACCAACAAGCAGTAAGATCTAAGCAGTCAACAGATGCGAGACAGAAACAAAAGTTTGAAAGGCTCAACCGAGACAAAAAAGGTGAGCGAAAACAACTCGATCAAAATAAAGTTGTCATCAACATTTCGACCCTTGCGTTGAGCCCAGACGCAACTTCTGTACTGGCAAAGGGGATGAATTTTGCAGTGGCCCCCAAAAAGATACCTGTGGAATCCATCGTATGTGGTGTAGAGACTGCACTACATACAATGATGAAAGTACACAAAATGTCAGAGGTGCAAGCAGAGGACATCCGGCAAGAGACTTGCCATATTTTGAAAAGGGCTGAAATACCCCGCCCCAATATCACGAAAGGAGAGTTTATGGCCCTAAAAGAATTACGCGCCAATGAGGAAATCTTGGTTCTGCCAGCCGATAAAGGAAATGCCACTGTCGTGATTAATACGGCAGACTACACAAAGAAGATGGAAGACCTCTTGTGCGATTCAGGCACCTATAAGAAGATTAAAAACAACCCCACCAACAAGATTGACATAAAGACAAGGGAACTAGTGAAAGCTTCTAGCATCAGGAAAGAGGATTGGTCTAAGCTTTTTGTAAAAGCCTCTAGAACTCCTGCCCTGTATGGTCTCCCAAAAATACATAAAAAGGAAATCCCAATGAGACCGATTGTCAGCGCTATTGGCGCTCCTACATACAAACTTTCCCAATACCTCTCAAGATTACTGCAGATGCAAACTGGTAAAACTGAATCATGGATTAAGGATTCAACAGATCTGATAAGTAAGCTCAAGAAAGTTAAGACTGAGGAAGGAGATATTCTGGTCAGCTTTGACGTCGTGTCACTTTTCACAAATGTGCCTCTAGAAGACTCCATGACAATGCTCAGGGAGATATATGAGGAAGACATTTGCAAACTTTTTGAACACTGCCTCAAAACGGGATACTTTGCATTTCAGGGTGAACTATTTGAGCAATTGGAGGGAGTTGCGATGGGCAGTCCGTTATCGCCAGTACTAGCCAACTTTTTTATGGAGAAGTTTGAAGAAGTGGCACTCGACACAGCTTCGGCTGTCCCTAAAGTATGGTGGCGCTACGTCGACGATGTCTTCGCCATTTGGCCTCATGGAACGGAGAAACTAAACGAATTCCTGGACCATCTTAATTCTCTCCACAGCAAAATTAAATTCACAATGGAACTGGAAAACGAAGATAAAATCCTGCCCTTTCTAGATGTGGAGGTGATGCGGAAACACGATGGTAGCCTAGGGCATACTGTATATAGGAAACCAACCCATACGAATCGGTACTTACACGCTGATTCGCACCACCACCCAGCGCAGAAGAGAGGACTTATCCATACATTGGTGACCCGAGCGACCAGAATATGCGAAGAACATAAAATCGGAGCGGAACTTACGAAGCTGACCGATGCACTGGAGCGTAACGGCTACCCAGCAAGTCAGACAAGGCAAATCATAAGAGCCAAATCTGCACCAAACGAAGACAGAGTTGAACAAGAGTCGAAAGGCTGTGCCTTCCTGCCTTATGTGCACAATGTGACAGACAAAATTGCCAAGCTTTTGAGAAAGGAAAATATCAAGACTGTCTTCGGAACAACAACAAAGATACAGGACTTACTGAGGTCTGCAAAGACTAAGTTTCCTCTGGAAACAGATGGAGTGTATAAACTCAGCTGTTCCGGATGTGACAAGGTCTATGTAGGCCAGACAGAGCGGACTATCTCCAAAAGAATTTCGGAACACTTCAGAGCTTGTAAACTCGGCCACCCTGACAAATCGGCAATTGCCGAGCATTTGATTGACACCGGGCATTACTTTGGATTTGTTCCTGAAATCCTGGGGAGACCGAAAACTTATAGAGCACGGCTGATTACGGAGGCCATTGAAATTCATAAAAATCCCGTAAACATCAATAGAGACGATGGAGCTAAGCTTAATAGTTCTTGGTATCCGGTAATTGACGGATACACCAGAGCTAAACGAAGAAAACCACTTTAAATAATAAAAAAAAATGATACGTTAATGTTAGCTCAGAGGGTTGGAGCTGGCAACACGGTATCACAACCTCATACTTAAGCTCACATTTTAACACAACCTCAAATAAGACATCTGCCCTGATGATGGACACTGCAATGCTGTCCGAAACGTTGGCTAAAGAAGGAGTTAGCGCAACACGGCATAATACCCCAAAAACAAATAACAAAAATACTTTTGGCCGTGAAAATCTTAAATCATAAATAAATTATATACTTGTACAGCGCCCTTGAGGTGATTTTTCACTAAAAGGGCGATATACAATTATTATTATTTTTTTATTTTTCGGAATAACTTTATTGAGTAAAACCTCAAATTGTAATATTTAAATATTGAAGACAATATTAGTGATTTCTAAACGAAAATCTGAAACAGAAAAATCAGAAAAGGAAACGGTCACATCTGGGACACGATGTGACCGATGTGTCCCAGATGTGACCGTTTCCTTTTCTGATTTTTCTGTTTCAGATTTTCGTTTAGAAATCACTAATATTGTCTTCAATATTTAATTATTATTATTATTATTTAATCCTTGAAAATCCGCTAAACCACAGAAAAGACTAAAATTTAATTTGTTTACATTATTGGCTTAATTTACAATGAAAACATTTAGTTTTCTAGATGTTATATACCTACCACTATTAATAATATATTTCTAAACTGTCCCTCAAACTTATCAAAATGTCAAATTAATCGCATCCTTTCGCTCTGAATGTTTCTTATCGTAAAGTTGTTATTTAAATACGAAACGTCTGTGGCAGATTGCGATGCCATTAAAACTTTATTTGACTCTTCCATTTTTACAGAGGTTAAGGTCAGTGAGAAAAATATTTTGCCGCATAGTCAAAACACTTTAATATCCGAATGAATAATGGTTTATTGCTTGTGATTGCGATTCTCCAGTAGCGAACAAAAGTTGCTCGTTACTCGCAAAAAATTACTGGTCGTCACGACCAACTTTGTCGACTGTTTCATTTATGCGTATTCTGGAGTGTCGAATGATCAAAGAGATGATTATATTGGTAACCCTGTGAATATTGTCTATGTTTCTGATTTTTTGGCGTTTCTATGGTGTGAATTTGAAATGTCAAAACAAAACAAACGTCGCATCGTTGTTTGTGTTTACACTATTTACTGAGTGGTTCATTTATGCTATTTACTTTCTTTGTCGCAATGTCTACCGGCTATATAACTAACGCCCAAAAACAGCTCCTAATTGAGCTAGTTAGTAGTGATCCCGAACTTCTTTCGGGAAAGTTTTCGGCGACATTTACTTTTAATGAATCGCGACGGAGGTGGGTGCAAATCGCGGAGAAACTGAATGCCCTCGCAGGGGCGAATAAAGACTTCAAACACTGGAGAAAGGTTAGTATTTGTTAATTTGTGTACAAAATATATTAATTTTCTCCTATTCCGCCTCACTCTTAATACGCAATATTTCACTTTCAAATAAATGGATTTAGCTTTATTAATTCAAAACATTATTTATTATGTCGGGGGAGACGGAAATATACGCATTTTCAATTTTAATTTCGTTTATTAAGTCACTTACGCGATATGTCAATTAGTATGCGGCGCCGCCGAAAGCGACTATATTCATATCAAGAGTTGGATTATATTCATAATATCGTAATTCATACCTACAAAATATTTCATAGACACTGCTGCCAACCAAAAAAAAAATAGTATTGCCATATAAAATAAATAATATCATCGTGTATAATTAATCCATATTAATATGTAAGTCAATGTATTATTTATAACAAATAATCAACATATAATTAAATAAAATAACCCGAATAACAAACAAATAGAATAAAATGTGATTAAACGTATTCCGTTTAGGTAGTTTAGGTAAGGTTAGGTTAGAACATGGAAAATAGGTATTAAAATTAAATTACAAACAAGTCTATACAAACCTAGCGTAGCCCACATACTATTTGAAAACTGGGATGTAACTCTAAAGGGGACGCGAGCAGGCGTTATTAAAGGGGCATTTTTTTGCCATAGAAAATCACAGTTAGATTAGGTTAGGTTATATATATTAATTTAATATATTCAAGATTTTATTTTCTTTAACTGAATTAGTTCGTAGGTAGGTACTGTACCTAACCCGCGCACTGGCTAGGTAAATAACTAGTTGTGGTATTTCCGGCAAATGTCACATTATTTTGTTTCTTTGAAATCTCGTGTGACATATCGCGTAAGTGACTTAATAAACGAAATTAAAATTAAAAGTGCATGTATTTCCGTCTCCCCCGACATAATAAATCATGTTTTGAATTAATAAAGCTAAATCTATTTATTTGAAAGTGAAATATTGCGTATTAAGAGTGAAGCGGAATTCGTAACCTTTACCCAAAATATAAACTGTTCTTGTTGCCCTAACACTACGTTCAGATGAAGGTCCGTCTTTGACGAATCGCGATTCGATAAAACGAATATGATGTTCACACGGAATTTCCTTAAACCTAATTTGTTTGTTAAAAATCACTATATTGAAAAGAATGTGTATTGGGTTACCTAACCTCAATGCCGATTGTTTCAAAATCGAAGAATATTGAACATTTTAAGATGTTAGAAAGTGTATTTCTACATTACTGTTAGGATATTTACTGTCAATAATGAATATTATTCAAAATTGTTTTCAGACATGGCAAGATTTAAGATCGAAGGCCAAATTAAAGAGTGTCGCCTTGAGACGTCATGCGGCCGGGACTGGAGGTGGACCACCGGCGCCATCAATAAATTTAAACCACTCAGAAGAGATGATTTTACAAGTCATCAGTCCCGTGTTGATAACGGGCCACACAGGAGTCCCAGAGTCTGAGGTAGACTTTGACTTTTCGTCTCTCCCAGGTGCTACAGCCAGCAACACGTTGAGTTCCTCAACTCAACCTGTTGCAGGCTGCAGCAGCTGGCAGTCTCCCAGGAGAGTTGAGGTACCACTACTCGTGGAGGCCCCGTCACTGACACCACCACTTTTGGAGGCAACTCCTTTTTTGAATGAACCCTCCATTAACCGACCGCCACTCGTGCAGACTCGGCGAAGTACAGCATCCCGTAGAGTAGATGAAACGTTGAAGACATCAAATGCGTTCATTGAACAGGGGGATCGAAACATCATTAATCAGTCGGTATTTTTTAATGAGCTGCTGGCTGTATTGACGAGGCTTACAGAGTCAATAGAAAATCATAATACTAGATCTATAGAAATTTTAAATACAATTGTTAAACTTTTGGAAGAAGGGAAGTCAAAGAAGTGATTTGATTACTACTACTAGCCCCGTCATTAAAGCAAGCAGCACATTATTTATATGTTTTTTTTTTTGTTTTTGTTTTTACTTTACTAAATAAAACTAAATGTGGTGGTTAACGTGCCTTAGTATTTAGCTTGTATTGAAAATATGTAACATTTTTTTATAAGTAAACATCATTTTATGTTATTATATAATAAGAATTGTGATATTCTTCAACCTATTGTTTAACAAAATGTTTTTGTGCACACCATCGTTTACTGGGTCATAAAACAAAGTTGTCATAGTATTCAATGTAAAAAATAATGTTATCATTTTATTGTTATCATGGATAAATTTTATGTTTTAATTTAAAATTAACACCAAAGATGTTATTTACTAGAAACTATCAGACTTGTTTGTTAGTGTACATATTCTTTAGCTTTTATTACAAAATATATTAAAATTGTACAACTGATAACTGTGTCATTCTCTGACATTGAGTTATTTGATAAAAATTGTGATATTATTCAGCGTAATTAATGTTTTATTTTTATCTTTGATAAATATAACGTTTTACTTCAAAAATAACACCAAAGATGTTATTTACTAGAAACTATCAGACTTGTTTGTTAGTGTACTTATTCTTTAGCTTTTATTACAAAATATATTAAAACTGTACAACTGATAACTGTGTCATTCTCTGACATTGAGTTATTTGATAAAAATTGTGATATTATTCAGCGTAATTAATGTTTTATTTTTATCTTTGATAAATATAACGTTTTACTTCAAAATTAACACCAAAGATGTTATTTACTAGAAACTATCAGACTTGTTTGTTAGTGTACTTATTCTTTAGCTTTTATTACAAAATATATTAAAACTGTACAACTGATAACTGTGTCACTCTCTGACAATGAGTTATTTCATAAAAAGTGATATTATTCATCGTAATGAATGGTTTACTTTTTTCCTTGGATAAATATAATGTTTTATTTTAAAATTAACACCAAAGATGTTATTTACTAGAAAATATCAGACTTGTTTGTCAGTGCATTATTCTTCTTGTATTACAAAATATATTGAAAACTGTGTTGATATCTTTATTATTTAAAAAAAAAATCTGGTATTCTTAATGTTAAATACATTATTTTTTTATGATCAGACCTTTGTTTTCTTTTAAACATAATGTGTCATACTTTACAACTTTAAATCCCTACATTACTACAAAATATAATATAAAAGTTCTTGAAATTCACCCTACAAATACAACACTAAGGAAGGAATTGTATAGGAACTGCTGTAATAAGTTAGTTGATTTGACACCAAAATAAAGTGGTGCTTACAAAGTTAATAATTATAATCAAATGTACAATACGTACATATCATATTTAAAGTTTTGTAACGCAGCCTCATGCAGCCTGCCACTCACCATTTGTATGTGGCTAATCCGCCATCATTAATAAAAATAAAACAATTTAGAGTGTAATAGAGACATGAAATAATATAGAATGAACAAGAAATGAATAAGAAAATGATAAAAAAAGGCTAGTACATATAAACATTTAACCAAAATAATTTAAAACAATTCTATTTTGAAGAGCTCTACCAGCCACTAAATCTGGGTTAATTCTAACAGCCCGATGCTCAGGCTCAGCAGCCGGTCCACCAGCAATCAGTCCCAAATCCATATTATGATCAATCAGATATTCTGGAAGATCAAAATTATCATCTACACACATATTGTGAAGCACTATGCATGCATTAATAATTTTGGACGCCTTTTCAGGAGAATAATGCAGAACTCTGTGTTTACAAAGGCAACGGAATCTCATTTTTAAGACACCGTTACATCTCTCAACAGTTGACCTGATTGATCTTAATCTTATATTAAACCTGTCTTCAGGAGATCCAGGTTCAGCCCTGTCGATTTGGGTCATTAGCCAAGGTCGCAAAGGGTACCCAGAATCCCCCAGAAGATGATATCCGGACTGACCACTCCTATATATCTGCTGCAGCACAGGTTCTACAGAACACGACTTCCAGATAAAAGCGTCGTGAGTGCTCCCAGGGTAACGTGCATCGACATGCATGATTCGGAGATCCGAGTCACAAATTATCTGAACATTAATTGAATGATATGCCTTTCTATTTACATAAATGTATTCTGGAGTAACTGGATCTCGTGTTTTTGGTGGATATATGGCCACGTGTGTGCAGTCGATGCAGCCGATTATCCCTGGGAATCTGTATTTGTTGTAAAACCTAAAATAAACAAATATTATTGATAGAGCTAACCTTAAAATAAGTAAATAACTTGATCATAATGTTTCTCTAATAAAAACTTACTTCGCCCTTATCTGGTTTAGGGCCTGGATGTTAGGGGGAAATTTTACCCAACGGTTAAAAACTTCACGGTTATTAAGTGCGTTTACCACTTCATCTAATGCCCGGGAAATTGATGCTTGGGAAATTGCAATGTGCAAATTACACCCCACGGGCAACTGGTAACCACCCGTGGCAAAGAAATTTAATGCTGCTAACACCTGCAAAACGACATTGGAAAAGATTAATTAGCAAGTTCATTTTCATGTAAAAACTATCGACATTTGTATAAATCATTTTGAACTCACTTTACTTTCGACATCTAGAGCTGAAGAACGGGTTGGGGGTGATATGAAAGGCGACACAATGACTACCAGCCGACGTACTAGGTCTTTGGTAAGCCTAAAATTCCTGATGAAGGCTTCGTCTGTTAAATTATCGAAAGGATCGACCCTCTGGCGAAACATTCTTGTTGGTCTCACAGCAGCTGCTTCAGCTTGCTCTACATTATTTATTGCAGCCAATATCGGCGGTAAATCAGCCATTATAAGGAACCAAAACAACTTTGTAAAATTTTTGACGTTTGTCCTTCCAAGAGCGGGCGGGAAACCGTTCGTTACTATGTACGATTTTGACAGTTTTCACGATGTCGACCATAAATCTATGGTTTCGACTGGTTCAACCCACTCGTTGTTAGTTCCGAATGACTTTTGACGTTTGTCGACTAAGTATATACCTACGAAGAAACTCAAGAATACCAATGTCGACCAATGTACGTACTTTCGACGGCGATTACGAGTGACGGCGACTGGAGAATCGCTATCAGGTCTTATGAACGATATTCCTTTTTATATTACTACCGGACATTTCGTTTTATGTAGTACTCGGGTAAATGAACTATACAACAAAATTATCTTTTTAATCTTGTCCACATTTTCAGTCACTTAACATGACGTGTAGATATTTGATTACTGAAGTAAAGTTTCACAATAAAATGTAGAATATTACAAATGAAATTAAAATAAAATAAATTTATATTAATTTACTTAGAAACATGTTAAGCCTTTGACACAAAACTTTGAAAAATCTAAAAAAAAACGGTATTTGTGAAATAAAACTCGACTTACTGAAAAGCTTCATATCTGATTAAACGCTATAAGTGAAAATTCACAACAAGGTATGTGAACCACTATTAATTAGATACGGGATACCACAGGGGAGTGTACTTGGCCCTCTAATGTTCCTTATGTACATATACGATCTGTGTGATATTACTACTACAGTACTATTCTGCCAAGAGGAATCATGGAAAGAGTTATTTACAAAAGCAGAAAAAAATCATCAAAAATAGCTAACTAACAATATTCTTACCCTAAATACAATAACAACCAAATACATTACACAAAGGGGGCAACCTTTGCCAAACAAATACCCATTTCCGCATGACCGTGCACAAACTTCACCCACTTACCAATGCGAGTATTCAGAAAACGTTTAGAAAACTGAATACGTGGGAGTCATAACTGACCACATAACTTGTATCACTAATAAACTAAAATGAGTCATGTACCTCATAATATCAATTAAAAACATTTTCTTAAACAATCCTTACAACACAATTAATGATCACACATGGCGTACTGCCTTGGGGAAGTGCAACGAGCAATAGAATAAATTACAAAAGGCGATAATCAAACTCATCCTCACAGTACCTACTCTACACAGACATACTCTCCCAGTACCTACTCTAAAAACGGTAATTTAGTATTAGTGGTTATGTTCTTAAAATTATTCATTCAGTGTGCCTTATCTAATACAGATCTAATATTATAACACTAAATATACTGTTTATACAAAGTGATGAAAAAACTTAGAATAACAATAACAGCACGACAGGACAAAATAATAACATTAAAACTAAAACATAATATAATATTTACAAATACTACACCACAGCCTAGTTCAAAAAACCAAGTACATATTTACTTTATTCCGACATTATAACACCGAACAAAACATAACCCAACAAAAAAAACTTCATTTCTTGATAGTCCCTTCTATAATTATTACTGAGTAACTGTCTAAAAAAATACATGAACACCTCATCACAGGTTATTCTGGTAAGTTGAACGCGAAACACTAAAATATTTTTGAATTACTTACAGTACCGATACAACATCATCATACTTCTACAAATCATCAATCTATTTATTATTTTTTTCAGTCTTCCTAATATTATTTTATAATATGCTTAGTAATATAATTAATGCACAAAAATACTACCAACAAAAAAGCTTGATCACCTCAGTACAGGTTCTCCTAGTGAAGCATAAATAAACCACTCACTAGTAGGAGTTCACGAAACACATATACATACGCTCAATAAATTATGATATTAACTGTCAAAAAGTTAGTGTTAATAATATTTATACAACGAAATAAAAAAAAAATACGCGGAATAGATAAACAATATCCCTTACTGATTTACCAACCTTGCAAAACCTATTAGATTTTTTTACGGGAGAAATTATTAACTCACGTGTATTATAAAAAGTGTATGATATTGTTGAGAGAGTTCAACACAATTTTTTAAGGTTCATCTATTTAAAACTAGCCATAGCCATGTCAGATATATAACGTTTATACTGCAACTATATTTGTGCAACTATATAAGTGAAACTTCTTTACGCGCGTTATGCAATTTCAAGGACCGGAGTAAAACCGACTCATGACCGTCACGAAAAACCGTGATCATTTCGCTATAGGAGCCTAGCTAATATTATATACCTAGTTTAGGTCACTCTCCAAACTCAGCTTCGCGGTCTAGAGGGAGAGCGCCCGACTGTCGTCGTTAAGAACCGAGGTTCGATCCCCGCTTTAACTATTTTTTTTTTCTTTTTGTGATTTTTTTAATACGAGGAAAAGTGATAAAATGCTCTCGTGCTGCGACTTTTAGATATTTTGACTATATGATATTTTGGTCGAAATATAGCTTACAAATCGATCCGGTAGAGTCGCTCGGTATTTTGATTAATTATTTTTATTTTGAATCATTAAAATTACTAATCAAGGCCTATAACGCGACTAATTACCCTCGCAGACGTGCGTGACAAGTTTTTTTAGTAAAAAACACAGCCGTAAGTGAGTTTTTAAAAATTTAGAAATGTTTTTCAAATTCAGACTCCATACGGGTATGAAACTGTTAAAACACGATAGATCTTTTTCAAAACGGACAAATATACGGAAATATTTTGAAAAACGACAGATATGACTTCACACTGCCGATATATCTTCGATTCGACCCTATATAAAGCGTTAACGAGACGTTATGTGATATTATTCATTTGCCGTGTTTGAAAACGAAAAATGGCGCGGGACAAGTCAATTGAGGAGTACACGTTGTATACGCGGTTCTCGTCGCGCGAGATACCTCTCCTCGCGTTCTAGAGGCAGAGCGTTCGACACTCGTTATGCAGGACCCGGGTTCGAATCCTATATTTTTATAACTTTTAATTTTTTTTTATCACATGCTACTTATAAATATCTCAATGGACAGAAAAAAAGAGAGAATGAAATGAAAAGAGAGAGAGAGAGAGAAGAATACTAAAAGTTTCACTTCCGTCGTGCGTAGGCTTGTCACACACTGTATTTTTTATTTTTTATATTCTGTTATTTAACCGTGTTATATTAGTTAATGGATGCACCTGACTTAAGTAAATTAATAACGTTCCGAGTACCAAATCGTAACACGCGACTTCCTGAGTTGTTCTTTGTTCATTCATCTAAATTTAACTATTATTTTAAAATTTTACATATCTCTTCACTAACATTGTTTTGTTATATAATCTGTAACTTACTTTTTATGTAAATATTTAACTTTGTTTTTCTTTTATTTTATTTACTCCAGGCATATATTAATACCTTTTTCAATATTCTCTATTTTCTGTATTTGCTGTCTTGATGTGTATCACGTCAATTAATTTTGTTCCTATCTTATTTGTTTTATTATTTTAATGCTATGCTCATGATGCTATAAAAACTTTATTTTTTTGTATTTTTCTTTATTCAGTGACGTGGTTATTACAATTATTAGGTATGTTAAGACCAACAAGCTAGGAACATGCCCGTCTTGCATTGGTTGAAATTATTATGTTACTTTGAATGCACTATGTAATTTAATTAGTGTATGCTTGTTTATGTAAAAGTGAATGAATGAATATATAAAATATATTGGTACGTGGAAGAAAAATATTCCTCTCAGATTCGGTTTAGCAGTAACAGTGATAACGAATAAGGTAGTGTCGTTATTTATCTGCGGGGACCATCAAAACCTTCTGGTCACGCGTAATCCGATCGGACCAACCCTCATACATCACTGTGAAACGTTTTATTTCAATCCCCGCCGCGAGGAACCTTGCGGGATGTGTCGCAGTTTGAAGTGTCGCTTGTGAGAAGATATTGGTCTGAATCGCGTTTGGGGCGATCCGAGATCCGATACCGACATTTTACGATGCAACGAAGAGATGAACCAAAAGAAGTGCAAAGGTGGGCGTTTCTTTGTAAAAGAAGTTAGATGAATTTCTGAAAATAGAAAATTTATGATTTTGAAGTGAAACTTCTTTACGCGCGTTATGCAATTTCGAGGACCGGAGTAAAACCAACTCATGACCGTCATAAAAACCGTGATCATTTCGCTATAGGAGCCTAGCCAATATTATATACCTACTTTAGGTCACTCTCCAAACTCAGCTTCGCGGTCTAGAGGCAGAGCGCCCGATTGTCGTCGTGAAGAACCGAGGTTCGATCCCGCTTTAACTATTTTTTTTTCTTTTTGTGATTTTTTTAATAATATTTTTTTTTAAAGTGATAAAATGCTCTCGTGCTGCGACTTTTAGATATTTTGACTATATGATATTTTGGTCGAATACGTAATAACCGCGGTCTAGAGGCAGAGCGTTCGAAACTCGTTATGCAGGACCCGGGTTCGAATCCCATATTTTTATAACTTTTAATTTTTTTTTATCATATGCTACTTATAAATATGTCAATAGACAGAAAAAAAGAGAGAATGAAATGAAAAGAGAGAGAGAAGAATGATAAAAGTTTCACTTCCGTCGTGCGTAAGCTTGCCACACACTGTATTTTTTTAATTTTTTTTTTGAAAGGTGAGTCCTTTTGTTTGCCGTTGGATACAAACTAATGCACAATGTACACACACACATCAACGTCATGGACTTAAAAAGCCCAGGACAGAGTGCGATTTTGTGTGAAAGGCATTGAAGCCAAATCTAGGGGAAATAGCCTGGCAGTCATCTTGTAAGACAGACTGTTATGTATACAAAGTGGTATTATTGGAACTATTTTTATTTTATTTTCATATTTTTAATGTAATTATAACAGCTTATAAATGTTTGGGGGTAATTGATGAGACAGGGAATGATATACTTCATTGAAATTTTATGTTGTAAAGGCATTTTTCATACATCTTCCCCCTCACCCCACGGCTTCAAAATTTTCAGGGCAGTGTCTAAATAGAATACACTAGTCCAGGGCCAATTAGATTTATGCATCCAAATACACATCAATACATGAGTCAAAACATAATACATATCAATCTGAATACAACACAGTAGTGGAAAATGCTCATAATACAAGAGTAACTGCAAACGATGGACTTGGTATTCCCAGATATCTAAATAAATGCCGTCAAAGAACCTTATAATTCAATTTCCCTAAAATTTACAACATGTACCAAACTCATTAAAAAATTGTTAACAGCTTTTCAGAAGGAGGTGGAAGCAGAAAAAATGTTAAGTGTAAATCTTTTTGTACTGATCTTTTTTCTCTCTGATTTTCTGTTTACTTTATACTTTTTTTGATTCTCTATTAATTTCTATGATTCTATGATAGTCTATGATTCAAAATCATAATGCTATATAATATATTTAAAAATAATACATTTAAAAACATAAAGTAGATTGCGTTGACAAACTGCTATCTAGCAGTTTAACGGGACTACATTTTAATTGAATATGTAACATTAATAAATTTAAAAAAAAACATCTATAGACACTCTCAAATACATGCTCCCATTTAAGATCGTATTTCGACAATCGGCACACGCTGACATCACTCTCAATAATAATTACAATACAATCATTACGTACAACATATAAGAAACAATAAACTAAACATTATATCCAGCATATGCTCAACAAAATGCGGAATAAAATCTTTCAAATACATACCAAGGTTCCATGATAACTCAACACAGTGACAATTCAACACACTTTTAAAAAGTGATATAAAGTCATTGGAAACGATGTAAAAAAATGTAAACCTAACCTAACCTAACCTACTTAACCCAGTTAAAAAAGTTTTTGTTTCACCACTTTCCATGACTTTTTATAACTCTTTAAAGATGTGATGAATTATCATTGTGATGATTTATCCGGTCACCACATACCAATACCAAGTCTAAACAAAACGTAAAACGTCTCAAAGGATATTTTGGTTATCGAAGAAAGCAATCACTTTGTGGGTTGACATAATAATTTAATTAAAGTTAAATATTTGGTTTTTAACCACTTTATTTTAATTTATAAATTACATTACCTCAACTAGTTTCAGTTATATTGTAACCTTCTATTTGATCCTCCATCGGAGGTCTAGGAGTTGATAGGTCGTATGTAAAATAGCGTAATCCGTTTTCTTTCAAACTTTACTGGTATAGTATAGATTTCACTCATCTCACTTCTACTGATTATCATCAGTGTGTAATGGACCTGTTTGGGGTGAAATAACGTAAAGAATTTTTTTTTTCATAAATTAAAATACGTTCAGAGAATAGGGAGGAACGAACAGACTATGGACATCTTTGGGACATACTAGAAGCTTTATTATAGAAACCTACGTCGGTAATAGGTGTTAACCACGTAATAATTGAAAAGAGGCGTGATGGAGCTCAACGAATCAGATCATTCCCAAAATCAATTAAATAATTTTTCGCCAATCACGGAGACTAAGGGCGGTCTAAAGACACGAAACACTCTAGGTTGATTTACTGTTGAGCTAACCTTGGGATCCGGTCTCACGATGCGTGTAAGGGCACTTGGAGAGCGACGATAAATTTGCATTCTAAGGTAGAAACGAAGCGATACCCAACCATCGATAACGAAACAGGGGGGTGACGGTTTGGCGAAAGAAGATGGTTTTTTAGAATGTTTTGGTCCAGAAGACATATTACGAGGTGATCCTCATAGCGAGAATTGTTTACGATCGCTGAAGTTCTGAGTGCTATTTCAAGTGTTGACAATGGACACGAATTTTAACTTAAGATGGGATGTTTGGCCGAAATTGCCTAATTATATTAACACGGGGGAGATGCAAGTGGGGTAATTAAGAAAAGACATAAAAGTTAATGGGTCACGAAGTCTTTGATTAACGATCAAAATTTTACGACCTTTTTTGCGCGTAAACAAAGTTACGAGGATAATATTGAAATTCCTGGATGAAGCGAGAAAAGAGTATATGGATTGGGCTAAAACTAGACGCAAAAAAACTGTAAAAACAGGGATGTACTGGGCGTAGATCACCGAAAAGAAAGGACCAGGAATCGAAAAGAAACCCGAAAGGTAGTTTAGCTCATGATGGAAGAGGTGTCACCGACTCGGGTAGTGGACAGCGATGGATTACGAAAAATTACCAGAAGATATGCGGCGGATATCACGAAAAGAGTCAAAACAGGTAGGCGAAATTACAAAAAACGTGTCGAATCAAATTTTGGAACGAATGCCTACGTATGTCATCACCGAGAGGAAGGTATATGTGTCCTGGGATCACCCACGGATCGTGTAGACACCAATCAAATGCTAGAAGGCAGCACACAAGGAAGGATACTGGATTGCGCAAGCGCTGGACATAATAGGTGAAAAGCTTCCGTTAGTTGGGATAATTTATCGATTATATTATCGATATCAATAGCGAATTTCTCGGAAAGATTTCGAAAACAACGATATAGAAATGAGCTACACCTAGTCTATAGGCCGGAAATCAACCAATATTACGGACACAACACGCGTACGAGAAAAAATAATCAAATAATTTTGCGCAATAATCTACATCGCCGAAAATCATTTACGGGAGGGCGCCCGGAAGTCAGGTCACCGAGTACACGCCTGTACCCGTCTCGGCAGGGGGGTAGGTGTCTACCTCAACTCGGCAGGCGGGGGCCAAAAATCCTGAAACGGGGTTATGCAATTCTAAACTTAACGGGAAGTGAAACCTTGAATTCATAAAGGCGAAAGTCGCACAAATTTTAAGTCGATTTATTCGAAAAAACATTATTAAATAGCGTTGTTTGGAGGGAATCAGGGGCTTTTTCGTTCTAACTTGGTTGGAGTCGGTCTTCGAGATCTTTGGCGTCGCGACAGTTTTGGCGTGCTATTTTTAAACTAAACTTATAGAGTTTTAAATGTAGTGAAGTTGTGAGTTTTGAAAATCAAGGTATTTTCATGAAGTTAGAGTGCTTTTAATATTAATCGAAATAATTGAAGTGTTTTAAAATTTAATTAGATTCAACCAAAAAAAAAGGGTAGACTCATAATTAGCCAATACTAAATTCACGGGTTGGAGTCTCTTGGTTTGGACTAATATAGAACGATGAAACTCAACTGCAGTAATGTTTAATAATAACGCGTGTGCCATTAGAGGAGGAAAAAATAGAGAACCATAATAATTATCAAATGACCTGACGAAAACGGCTAAGACAAAGTTCTAAATTTATTGTGAAATTGAAGAGACAGTGTTTTCCTTGCGAGCACGGGAAGGATTTTAACGGTCTACACGATATAAGAATTTAGTGAAAAAATCGAAGTGAACGTGGCAGATAATATATGAAAGGTTCTAGGGAGGGGGAGGGAGTTTGGGTAGATCTCGGCAAATACTTACTTAGATACTCTAAAATAGTCGATAGGGAGAGATATCTAGACTAGGTACAGTGGAGGCCAACAAATACCTATGCATGTCAACTATCAACTTACGGTTAGGGAGGAAGAGATATTCTATTGAAAGAAATGATCCGCTTAAACATTCCGAAATCTAGTATTCGGTAATTTATGTGCTATCTACGGGGCGGCGTATGAAAATAGAAATTTTAGCTAGGAAAATTAGATACAATATGGTTATAGTTCCTACTGGCGAGTAGACGGGTGACATAGAAAATCGATTTCGAATTTAATACGAACCTTTAACGGCTTAGGGGCTTCTACTCATACCTACAGTTCCTGGACGCGGATTAATGTACATGTCGTCGATATCCCGACTGGACTGGTAATATAACGATTTTGGGTGAGTGATCTTGCATGAATATATATTTCCAGAACGTTAAAATTGCGACGAAGATGGGGCTGCAACTGATAAAATAGTATCACATTTAGAACTGTTTGCTTGCTTCTAACAGCTGTGTTTAGCACGAGGCCAATGACCTACTTATTTGTAAGCAGTTAGTGGCGACACACGACCCAAACGGAAGAAAAGGGACCCCATAAATCACTCGACGTCCGTGCCTGACGACAAAAGTCGTACATTCTACCGAGTTGGCAGCCGCGCAGAGGCACCTCAAATCAACATGGAGGCGACTAGCTGCAACCAACTCCTGCTCAAAACAAAAAAAAAAAAATCAAATTAATAATATTTGTATAACCTTATATGTTCACTAACAAATTCCCGAATACCTTTGGCCTCGGCTTAGAACTCACCGTTGGAGTATGTTGTTCGTAAGCTGTCTTGAGAAAGCACACAACTTCCTCAGCTCAGAAGTTTTTCTACTTTCCTCATCACGCGATTTCGGGGCGTCAACGTTGTATGGAGAATCACGAAGAGTTCGGAAGGTCATCCCTTTTCGCGGGACCGGGTCGGATGAGAGGACACGAGAGGCAGTATGAAAATTAATGTCAAGTTGGAATGTTTGGGCCTTGGTTCGCTGCGAAGGCGTTTAATTGAACGGGCTCCAAGTCTTTCAAAATCGCGTGGAGGGGACGTCGGCGTGATGAACGAGGGTTCAAAATCGGAGGACGAACACATACTAAAGCGGGGTTTACCCGGAGGTTGATGCAACTCGACTGGAAAACCCTCGAGATCCTTTGCAGCAACCTTCGTGAGGTGGATAGTAGGCCTGGCGGCTAGTGGACGTTGAAAGCCTCACCAGAACAAACCTATTTGAAACATGCACGCGTTTAGCATCATGATAAGGGACGCAATGAAAATTCCCCTTTTACAGTCAGTAAAGTAGTCCGTCGGAGGAAGCGGGGCGGGGTGATTTGGGATATTCCAACAGGTGCATTATCTCTCCCTCTGACGTGAGCGGTCCGGAGGTGTCAAGGCGACTATAAGAAGAAGTTAGACCAGACCTCGGGGAAAGCCAGACACGTATTGGTTCTTGGGGTTTTGCATTTGGAAGAATAGCGACCATTTCATTTGGGGCAGTGAGGTGCCGACCCAGTTTGCAAAAAAAAACCTTTTTTTCTCGTCATTTAATCCGTTCCCATCTCCTTTTCTCTCGTTTCCACTTCCATCCGCAACACCCAAAGTTTACTAACCACAGCTAAATCCATTTATCTAGTTTTAGTACATCGTTACAGAGGTCGACGAGAGAGTCCCAGTACTTATGCGGAAACAACACACTATTCAACGAAGGGTTTAATAGCCCGTACACAAGAGGGGGGGGGGGGTACGGTTCTATGTCACAATCTAGAATTTATAAACACGGGGACATTAGGTAAGGGCGGGGATACAAGGAAATTGTAAAGATATGATATAAGCTGTTAGGTCGATTAGTAATAGGGTCCAGTATTCGAAAGTTAGGTGAGACACGTACTCGTTCCTTGTAGAACTCGCTGAGGGTCGATGGACGTTTTCCCCACGCTTTGGCTAAAAAGAACCGGGAGTTACCACAGAAAGGAGACATTAAATACCTACCACCCCATAGCGGGGGGGGCTTCGAATTAACAAATCACACAACGTGAAGTTAAGGGATTTATTGTAGATCAACCCCAAAGCGTAGGCCTTATTTTACTGTGTGCGATACCACAGGGGCGGGGAATATTCAGAGTTAGCTAGGCCCAGCACGATATCGTTTTGCAAAAGCGAAACTGAACGCTGGAGAGAAGGAGGTATAAAAACCTCATTCAAGCGAGTTAGGACAATTAGGAGGTCGAGTCAACACATTTGGTGCCTTGAGAACCAGGAGCCGAGAGTTTTACAAGTTGGGGTGGCTTCATTGACCTTATAAGCGATAGAGGTACGAGTATGGTGTCTCAAGAAAAAAAAACATGTCAGGAGCGAATAGAAAAAAAATAGGTCGAAACGAATGTGGGTCAGTTGTAAAATAGTCTAGACAGGTGAACAAAAATTAAGCTGGACGCACTGTTAGACTCTAGTGTCATTTATGATTTAATTACTTACGATGGAGACGGCGAGGCGCCGGACAATAGTGGAAAAAAAAAGGTTACCTACTCTTACGTATCTACAGCCGGTGGTAGATTTATCGCTCTGAACACGGCAGGGATGTCGGTCGGCTGTTTGTTGGAACTCGTGTGGCGCCGTTTTGGGTAAAGTCGCCTCAGGCGCGCCGTACAAATGAATAAAGAGAATTAATACACAATACGGTAGTTAGTAATGAATAATATAAATTGAGTACTTTCACGAGACTAATAATAAAAGGGAAAGGTTACACAGCTAAATGGAAAAAAAAAAAACGTAAGCTGATGTTAATCAACATTTCATGAGAAAAAAAAAGAGAAAATAAATAAATAGACAAGTTAATTACGGAATCTTTATTTGAGTGGAGATTTGTATTAGTTGATATTGCGAAATGTACGCCAACCTTCGATAAGGAAAAAATATACAAATCAGTTAAATGATCATAATTTGAGAAGGGCTCGCATTTAGATGGTGAAACGTAAAGCATCTGACTAGTATTTTGTAGACCGCTTGAAAAAAAAAATAATATGAAATGAATATTATTCAAACA
Source organism: Hesperophylax consimilis (assembly GCF_061612785.1). Classification (NCBI taxonomy): domain Eukaryota; kingdom Metazoa; phylum Arthropoda; class Insecta; order Trichoptera; family Limnephilidae; genus Hesperophylax; species Hesperophylax consimilis. The sequence continues at coordinate 3,807,514 of NC_142840.1, read as the reverse complement.
TTTTAAATGCCTTACGAAAGTGGGTAAAAACCGTACTAATATCGGTTTGTCGTTTCGAAGAGACCTATCGATGGTCACTTGAAAATTATTGCAAGCTAAAAGGAACTAATAGACCTTTTCATGATTTACAACGGTCGGGTCATAAATCTTAGAAAGAAAAAAATATCCACCGAGCATTTGCGAGACGATTTGTAGTACATAAAAACGGTTTGTTATCTTTGGATAGCGTGATATTAAGGGGAAACCTAACCGGTGAACATTTTGAAGGAAACAGCTTCGAAAATACAAGCTTTCATACAAAAGGGATCCGTCTATCCTCTTAATATAGAGTTAAACTTCGCAATGGGTGGTGATAACAGATAACAGATATTGTATGAGCTTTTGTACGACGTAGTTTGGAAACGTTATGCGTGCAGACATCGGTAGTCTCGGAATGTGTATATTACAAAATGGTCGGTAGACAACGGTTTTTCGATACCTAGCAAGCAATATAAAGAGGGAGAAAGTGTGGGATAATAATAATAATAATGTAAACCGAAGACTAGTGAGATTTGACTTGGTTACGAATCGGGACAGCCGGGATTGTGAGAGAGGGAAGATAATAATTATTTTGTTATGTTTTCGTAAAGGTTTAAATTAAACGTAGTGAGTACAAGCAGGGATACAATACGTTTGCGTACCACGACGAGTTCATTGAACCTACAGTGAACATTACCGGTGATTACTATTACATGTTTTCGGTGAAATAAATGCAGTGTTCTTGTGAAGTGAATAGTTACAACCATTGGATATAATCTAACTTATTATTTGAATAAAGTGAAAACAGTGATATTATGAGAAAACTACAGCGTGAAATAGTGACTAAATTCTGTGAATAAGAATAAATAAATCCGTTTCAATTAGTTCAACAAGTAAACAAAACACGTTCGGTACAATACGAATATTAAAACAAAAGATAGGTAGTCTCGCAAAGCTACTACTTGGATGACTTAGTCATATTTTTTTATTTTTATCTATGTATTTTATGTAAATTTAATCCTGAATTTATATTTTATTTTATTTTAAAGAAATTTGTATTTATCGATTTATAACACATTATATTAAAGGCACTGCTGAAAACCAGCTACATTCCCGGAGAAATCCGGAATGTACAGCTGAGCAGTTGCCCTTTTGACAATATAATCATCTAAATGTATGTGTACAAACTATATGCAAACATGTAAAAAATTATTGTCAAATAAACGTTTTTATTATTATTATTATTATTATTATTATATATTTGTGCGGAAATTTCGATGAACATCTAGGACACGTAAGTGCAGTTTTAGGGAGGTTGCGTGTCCAATTCAATAAACCAGATTTAATCCAATTCAAGTTTTATCAAGGCTTATTGATAACCGGCCACACATACGGATTATTATTTATTAAAGAAAACGAAAAAAATTATAGTCACGCGAGAATTCAAAAAAAAAACAGGAAAAAAAAAACCACATGCAAAATAGCTACGCGTTTTAAATAGATTCAAGTTGCGTGCATATAAAAGTGGAAAAAAAAAAACATACAACCAAAACTTCAGTCAGGTACCCATAGAACTTTGCTTCGACCCTTTGGGGGTGCAACAAAAACTTAGCCATAAATGTGTAGTTAAGAGGAAACACGTTTACTGACGAAGCGCCTAGAATATAAGGCAAAATTACGAGTTTTGTGACAAATGAAACCGTGTTTCGTCTTAATGAAATCACGAGTGGTAGGAGGCGGCAGATTTATGAATGGCATTGTGCCTTACGTTTTGTTTAAAGGCATTTGAGTTAAGACACGTACAGGGGCGAACTTCGTGAGAAGCAGATAAGCCAAAAATTAACGGAAGATTGGAAAGAAAAAAAAAGGGAAAGACCCATTCTAGAATTTATTTTGCATTTAGGGAAAATAGGAACATCTCCTCTTAGGGAGGTAAGGGGTACGCAACCTTTGGAGTACGAAAAAAAAAATTTGAAAAGGAAGAAAAATGAGTCATCTAAAACTATTGTTAGTAATGATTTCACCAACTAAACACCAAAACGTGTCTATCCGCTGTAATCCTTACTAAAGGGAGGCTGTAATGGACCTGTTTGGGGTGAAATAACGTAAAGAATTTTTTTTTTCATAAATTAAAATACGTTCAGAGAATAGGGAGGAACGAACAGACTATGGACATCTTTGGGACATACTAGAAGCTTTATTATAGAAACCTACGTCGGTAATAGGTGTTAACCACGTAATAATTGAAAAGAGGCGTGATGGAGCTCAACGAATCAGATCATTCCCAAAATCAATTAAATAATTTTTCGCCAATCACGGAGACTAAGGGCGGTCTAAAGACACGAAACACTCTAGGTTGATTTACTGTTGAGCTAACCTTGGGATCCGGTCTCACGATGCGTGTAAGGGCACTTGGAGAGCGACGATAAATTTGCATTCTAAGGTAGAAACGAAGCGATACCCAACCATCGATAACGAAACAGGGGGGTGACGGTTTGGCGAAAGAAGATGGTTTTTTAGAATGTTTTGGTCCAGAAGACATATTACGAGGTGATCCTCATAGCGAGAATTGTTTACGATCGCTGAAGTTCTGAGTGCTATTTCAAGTGTTGACAATGGACACGAATTTTAACTTAAGATGGGATGTTTGGCCGAAATTGCCTAATTATATTAACACGGGGGAGATGCAAGTGGGGTAATTAAGAAAAGACATAAAAGTTAATGGGTCACGAAGTCTTTGATTAACGATCAAAATTTTACGACCTTTTTTGCGCGTAAACAAAGTTACGAGGATAATATTGAAATTCCTGGATGAAGCGAGAAAAGAGTATATGGATTGGGCTAAAACTAGACGCAAAAAAACTGTAAAAACAGGGATGTACTGGGCGTAGATCACCGAAAAGAAAGGACCAGGAATCGAAAAGAAACCCGAAAGGTAGTTTAGCTCATGATGGAAGAGGTGTCACCGACTCGGGTAGTGGACAGCGATGGATTACGAAAAATTACCAGAAGATATGCGGCGGATATCACGAAAAGAGTCAAAACAGGTAGGCGAAATTACAAAAAACGTGTCGAATCAAATTTTGGAACGAATGCCTACGTATGTCATCACCGAGAGGAAGGTATATGTGTCCTGGGATCACCCACGGATCGTGTAGACACCAATCAAATGCTAGAAGGCAGCACACAAGGAAGGATACTGGATTGCGCAAGCGCTGGACATAATAGGTGAAAAGCTTCCGTTAGTTGGGATAATTTATCGATTATATTATCGATATCAATAGCGAATTTCTCGGAAAGATTTCGAAAACAACGATATAGAAATGAGCTACACCTAGTCTATAGGCCGGAAATCAACCAATATTACGGACACAACACGCGTACGAGAAAAAATAATCAAATAATTTTGCGCAATAATCTACATCGCCGAAAATCATTTACGGGAGGGCGCCCGGAAGTCAGGTCACCGAGTACACGCCTGTACCCGTCTCGGCAGGGGGGTAGGTGTCTACCTCAACTCGGCAGGCGGGGGCCAAAAATCCTGAAACGGGGTTATGCAATTCTAAACTTAACGGGAAGTGAAACCTTGAATTCATAAAGGCGAAAGTCGCACAAATTTTAAGTCGATTTATTCGAAAAAACATTATTAAATAGCGTTGTTTGGAGGGAATCAGGGGCTTTTTCGTTCTAACTTGGTTGGAGTCGGTCTTCGAGATCTTTGGCGTCGCGACAGTTTTGGCGTGCTATTTTTAAACTAAACTTATAGAGTTTTAAATGTAGTGAAGTTGTGAGTTTTGAAAATCAAGGTATTTTCATGAAGTTAGAGTGCTTTTAATATTAATCGAAATAATTGAAGTGTTTTAAAATTTAATTAGATTCAACCAAAAAAAAAGGGTAGACTCATAATTAGCCAATACTAAATTCACGGGTTGGAGTCTCTTGGTTTGGACTAATATAGAACGATGAAACTCAACTGCAGTAATGTTTAATAATAACGCGTGTGCCATTAGAGGAGGAAAAAATAGAGAACCATAATAATTATCAAATGACCTGACGAAAACGGCTAAGACAAAGTTCTAAATTTATTGTGAAATTGAAGAGACAGTGTTTTCCTTGCGAGCACGGGAAGGATTTTAACGGTCTACACGATATAAGAATTTAGTGAAAAAATCGAAGTGAACGTGGCAGATAATATATGAAAGGTTCTAGGGAGGGGGAGGGAGTTTGGGTAGATCTCGGCAAATACTTACTTAGATACTCTAAAATAGTCGATAGGGAGAGATATCTAGACTAGGTACAGTGGAGGCCAACAAATACCTATGCATGTCAACTATCAACTTACGGTTAGGGAGGAAGAGATATTCTATTGAAAGAAATGATCCGCTTAAACATTCCGAAATCTAGTATTCGGTAATTTATGTGCTATCTACGGGGCGGCGTATGAAAATAGAAATTTTAGCTAGGAAAATTAGATACAATATGGTTATAGTTCCTACTGGCGAGTAGACGGGTGACATAGAAAATCGATTTCGAATTTAATACGAACCTTTAACGGCTTAGGGGCTTCTACTCATACCTACAGTTCCTGGACGCGGATTAATGTACATGTCGTCGATATCCCGACTGGACTGGTAATATAACGATTTTGGGTGAGTGATCTTGCATGAATATATATTTCCAGAACGTTAAAATTGCGACGAAGATGGGGCTGCAACTGATAAAATAGTATCACATTTAGAACTGTTTGCTTGCTTCTAACAGCTGTGTTTAGCACGAGGCCAATGACCTACTTATTTGTAAGCAGTTAGTGGCGACACACGACCCAAACGGAAGAAAAGGGACCCCATAAATCACTCGACGTCCGTGCCTGACGACAAAAGTCGTACATTCTACCGAGTTGGCAGCCGCGCAGAGGCACCTCAAATCAACATGGAGGCGACTAGCTGCAACCAACTCCTGCTCAAAACAAAAAAAAAAAAATCAAATTAATAATATTTGTATAACCTTATATGTTCACTAACAAATTCCCGAATACCTTTGGCCTCGGCTTAGAACTCACCGTTGGAGTATGTTGTTCGTAAGCTGTCTTGAGAAAGCACACAACTTCCTCAGCTCAGAAGTTTTTCTACTTTCCTCATCACGCGATTTCGGGGCGTCAACGTTGTATGGAGAATCACGAAGAGTTCGGAAGGTCATCCCTTTTCGCGGGACCGGGTCGGATGAGAGGACACGAGAGGCAGTATGAAAATTAATGTCAAGTTGGAATGTTTGGGCCTTGGTTCGCTGCGAAGGCGTTTAATTGAACGGGCTCCAAGTCTTTCAAAATCGCGTGGAGGGGACGTCGGCGTGATGAACGAGGGTTCAAAATCGGAGGACGAACACATACTAAAGCGGGGTTTACCCGGAGGTTGATGCAACTCGACTGGAAAACCCTCGAGATCCTTTGCAGCAACCTTCGTGAGGTGGATAGTAGGCCTGGCGGCTAGTGGACGTTGAAAGCCTCACCAGAACAAACCTATTTGAAACATGCACGCGTTTAGCATCATGATAAGGGACGCAATGAAAATTCCCCTTTTACAGTCAGTAAAGTAGTCCGTCGGAGGAAGCGGGGCGGGGTGATTTGGGATATTCCAACAGGTGCATTATCTCTCCCTCTGACGTGAGCGGTCCGGAGGTGTCAAGGCGACTATAAGAAGAAGTTAGACCAGACCTCGGGGAAAGCCAGACACGTATTGGTTCTTGGGGTTTTGCATTTGGAAGAATAGCGACCATTTCATTTGGGGCAGTGAGGTGCCGACCCAGTTTGCAAAAAAAAACCTTTTTTTCTCGTCATTTAATCCGTTCCCATCTCCTTTTCTCTCGTTTCCACTTCCATCCGCAACACCCAAAGTTTACTAACCACAGCTAAATCCATTTATCTAGTTTTAGTACATCGTTACAGAGGTCGACGAGAGAGTCCCAGTACTTATGCGGAAACAACACACTATTCAACGAAGGGTTTAATAGCCCGTACACAAGAGGGGGGGGGGTACGGTTCTATGTCACAATCTAGAATTTATAAACACGGGGACATTAGGTAAGGGCGGGGATACAAGGAAATTGTAAAGATATGATATAAGCTGTTAGGTCGATTAGTAATAGGGTCCAGTATTCGAAAGTTAGGTGAGACACGTACTCGTTCCTTGTAGAACTCGCTGAGGGTCGATGGACGTTTTCCCCACGCTTTGGCTAAAAAGAACCGGGAGTTACCACAGAAAGGAGACATTAAATACCTACCACCCCATAGCGGGGGGGGCTTCGAATTAACAAATCACACAACGTGAAGTTAAGGGATTTATTGTAGATCAACCCCAAAGCGTAGGCCTTATTTTACTGTGTGCGATACCACAGGGGCGGGGAATATTCAGAGTTAGCTAGGCCCAGCACGATATCGTTTTGCAAAAGCGAAACTGAACGCTGGAGAGAAGGAGGTATAAAAACCTCATTCAAGCGAGTTAGGACAATTAGGAGGTCGAGTCAACACAAGTGTTACGATGCCACCATGATTCCACGGATAAACCAACCAGCGCGAATATCGTAAAAAAAACCCGGCTGTAAAACAAAATGGCAACATAAACAATTTCAATGAAATTCTGGATCTTTGTGGGCAAACTGCAAACTGCTGACGACCTCCGTGGCTGAATGGTAAGTTCCTTTACTCCAGACTAAGCTAATAAGCCTACAACTCTTAATTCCCTTACACCAGCCATAATTAGGTACACTTGAATATATTGTAATCGGTAGGATAGGTATCTGAAACACAAATATGATAAAGTTTCATTTTAATAATAATCCTAACAAAGTTACTAATTTACATAAACGAGCAAATAGGTTCGAGTGGCGGATTATGAGTTGATACTAAAATAACCCAAAACTAAAATGAGAAGCTTTTAAAAACATAAGACCCCGTAAAGAAATAATGTTGTCTTAATTTTACATCCCACTAGTCGTTTTATGTGACGTGTTTGTTTAAATCAGTGATTGCCATCCAGTGGGCGATTTAAGTCGCTTGTCCGGTGATCGTGAGCTAAAAGTGTTTTAGGGGGCGACTTTAATATGATTTTGGGCGACAGACATATTTGTGCACTTATTTTATTATAAAGACTAGATAATTCGGCGCTTTTTTGTTGTGATCTATGTTTGATTCCAAAGGCTTTTGTTTCATTAAATTCCAAAACATTTCGTTACAATTTTTTTCGTTGGAATCTAACTAACGATAAAAATCAACAGCATTTATTGGTTTGTCTTTGGGTTTAGTAAAATGTTCGCATGCGGCACTTTCTTTGAGAAGAAAAATATTATTGGAAAAGTGTACAATGTTAACCCAAAAAAATTAGGAAACTCCGGATTAGATAAAGACGTGTTGCAAAAATTTATTTGATTTTGGCTTTATACTGACTAAAAATGTTGTGAACACCGGGTCGGGGCTAATCGTACAAGTCTATCAAAATAAAGTACCTAGGCAAAAATGGAGGACATTGTGATCGTTAATCATTTTAAATGGTGACACCAAGATGGTTAAAAGTTTTAAAAAACTTACTACTAATAAACACTATGGTTTTCTGAAGATTTTTAAAAGCATTAACAAACGGTATTCAAAATTTAGAGGTAATTACAAGGAGATTATTCTACAGCATATTATTTAAATTTAACGTTCAAGTTAGTTGTTACAACAGTATAGAAAAAAAATTGTAGTTGTTCATCATAAGTTAAATTGCAAATTTTCCTAGGATTTTTCCTTTTTTCCAATTTTATTATTTTTAATTTAATAATTAGTATAATCTTAACACATTATAAATCAATCATTTGCAAATACATCCATAGTCGCTTGATGTCACTTGTATTGCAGTAAATTGAAATCTTGCAGCTCGCATTCAAACTTCTAATACGAAACATGATACACGTGGCCTAAATATTTTGTCAAATTTTTTATTTTTTTTTTTAGTATGATTTGTACAAAACGGTACTTACGTATTTATTCCATAAATATAATTATTTACTATAAATATAATAGTTTTGGAACTAAGAAATTTTCTTTGCTTTCTTCCAAAATATCAATTTAAAACCCTTTAAATGCCGGAAGATATTTTGCTTGGATGTACCTACCGTAAGGCCGTTAGCAAAAAAAATATAATATAATCCTTTTCTGAAATATATTAAAAATATAAATTGAAGACTTACCAAATATGTACACTGTATATCGTTTGTGTCGCCATTCACCAAGAAAAACATCACAAAATTTTCACAAGTTGTCCAGGGTTGTCACAAATTTTTAATTTTACTCGAATAAAAAAATATTTTAAAATAAATAGAAAATTAATAATTATTTTAATCAAAGTTATATACTTTTCACATCACGAAAAAAATAATAGGCTTCTGCCGTTTGGTACTCCTCAAAACAAGGTTCAATGCAGAGAGCTACTTTGCACTGTTTACACCGATACCTTGATTCTTTTCTATTTTCTTGGATTCACACATCTCGCCATTGGTGTAGCTTTTTTCTCAGCTGGTGGGATTTTTTCCATGAAATGCCTTTCTGTGAGTCATGATGGCAATTCCGGATTGTTTTTCCTTGATGCGCATGAGGGCACATCACGTTTATGTTCACTGATAAGTTGCCGAATCACCTCCAACTGAAACTGTGCTAGTGAAATCTTTTTTTTTTATTTTTTTTTATTTATTAGATAAAATAATTACATACATATTAAGGAAGCTTTAGCTGTCCAACTAGGAAATTTTCCCGTTTTAGGACAGCCAAATTGCCTGGTTTAGTTAACATTTGTACACGCTGCTGTTATGAATTATATTTCCATACTTTACATTAATAGTTACGCTAGTAATATAGTCTATATACATATATATTTATCAAAGTAATCAAAATAAAAACTTTTTCAGACATATTTGTACACCCGAATATTAGTTTTTTTTTATGAAAACACCTGATAAATTTTATCAAGGTACATGTAATAATATGCAATTAAGGAACACTGTATCAGGGTACATGATAACATATTGGATTAATTCAATTTATAGTTACAATATAAGAAAAATATTAGGTGGGTTTCTTAATTTGATCGCTGTTACTGTGCTGTGTATTAATTTACATAATCAAGGTACATATAATATAATATACATAATCAAGAAACATATAAACAAGGTACATGAAAACATATTGTATAAACATTATCAATCACAAAAATGATCAATCGCATTGTATAAATCAGATGCATGGTAGGAATTTTTTATTTAACTGCCAATAACAATGAATAAATGTGAGTACAGAACATTTTTGTTTATCTGTTGGTCATCATAAGTTCGCTTTCGACTCTTCCCAAGTCTAGAAGCCAATAATAAACTAATTTACGGAGAATGCTTATGCTTTTCGATTTCCATAAATCGGGTAAGAGGTTGAATAATTTTGGACCAAGGTAATAGAATTGTCTTTGGGCAAAGGATGTCATAGTAGTAGGTGGAACAACTGGATTCCTCCTTGAATGTCTAGTGTCGTGATAATGATCAATGGAAGGGTAGTGGTGACGTTGTTTTTGAGTGTGTAATATAATTTTTTTTATGTATAGTTGCCTGACATCAAGAACTCGTATCTCTTTGAATAATACATCACTGGGGTACCTAAATGGTTTTTTTAGGATGACCCTTAGCAGTGATTTCTGTGCTTTTGCTAAGGGATCCAGTATTGTTTTAGTACATCCGCCCCATCCCAAAGATGCATATTCAAGTAATGAGTTACACAGAGCATAATATAAACATTTAAGATCTTTTATGCAGAGAATATTTCTAATGCCCAGGAAAAGATGAGTAAGTTTTCTGACTTTTGTGGAAATTGAGTCTATATGTAGGTCCCATCTCAGAAATTTGTCTATCATAATTCCTAGATATTTTATACTATCTACGCATTCTAGGGTGTTACAATTACAAGTAGTTAGGTTATTGCAGTGGTGTATAATAATGTTTTGTGTTTCTTTCGGTTGTCCCGCTTGAGTTGCACTGAAGCGGATGAATTTTGTTTTCTCCGTGTTGAGTGTGAGTAGATTATTATCAAGCCATTGTTTAACACTGTTTATACCAGTTTCTGCTTTACTGTGAACTTCATTCCAGTTTTTACCTTCAAATAACAAGACCGTATCGTCTGCAAAGGTAATAATGTGGTCGGCAAGGGAACTGTTACATAGCTCATTAATATATATATTAAACAAAATTGGCCCTAGAGTACTTCCCTGAGGTACACCAAATTTAATATTTGCTGAATCGCTTAGAGTATCATTAATGTTCACTCTTTGGCTTCTGTTTTCTAAATAACTAACCATCCACTTTAATAGTTGACCCTGTATTCCAACGCACTGTAGTTTTTTCAACAGAATTTTATGTGATATAGTGTCGAACGCTTTGGCTAGATCCAGGAATAGTGCAGTACATTTAATTCCTCCATCGATATTATTAGAGATGATTTTTGTCAGGTTAGCGATAGCGTTTTCTGTGCTTAAACCTGGTCGGAAGCCGTATTGTCTATTAGAAAGAATGTTATTATCTTCCAGATATGTGCTAAGGCGATTTTTTACAATTTTTTCAATAATTTTCGAGACCGAATTTAGCAAAGAAACTGGCCGGTAATTATGTACATGCGATTTGTCACCATTTTTGTGAAGCAATATAACTACTGAATGTTTTAAATGATTGGGGAATATTCCTGATTTAAAGCTTAGATTCGAAATGAACGCGATCGGTATTGCGATTGAGGATTTAATAAGTTTTAACAGATTTGATGAGACTTTATCAGGACCACAAGCATTTGATGACTTAAGATCGTCAATTATTTTCATGACTTCGTTTGTCGTTGTTTGTACATTGTCTATTTTATGACCGAAATTAGAGGTAGTAAACTTAGTGAGATCAATTTCAGTAGTATTAAGTTTATCAAGAATTTTTTTCGCAAGAGTGACTCCCACTGAAGTGAAATAATTATTGGCAAAATTTGCCATAATTTTTGGGTCTGAACAGTTTATATTATTAATGTACAACGATTTAATTTCGGAAGATTTATTAATTTTTGTTTTAGATATACAGGGTGTCCGGAAACTCGTAGTACAAGCGGGAAACTGGTGAATCTACATCACATTTGGAGTCGATTTTGTAGTATATATTTTTTTTATTTGAGCTTTCGTTATCGATTAAATCGAGTTTGAAGTTGATTTTTTTTTTTTTTAATTTTTTTTTTTAATCAAATTCTTATAAATTATTACTGAAGATCAAAGTACCCAACTAATTAAAACTATTTGAAAGTAAAACAAATGAAGAAACTCGGATTTGAAGCATTATTTTGAAATCACCCTTCATTTAACCCGGTGTAATCGTAAAATATTTCTGCTCTGCAGGGTTAAAACATCTGTTATTCAACCCTAAACACCAGAAAAAACTTTAACCCTAAAATAGCCGAAAAATATTTTTTTTTGGTTTTTTTTTTTTTTGAAAATGCTCAAATCAAAAAACTTTATGTTTTTTTGGGTTCCCCATGTGGTGTAGATTCTCCAGTTTCCCGCTTGTACTACGAGTTTCCGGACACCGTGTATTACGAAAAGTTTCCCACAGACGTTTTGGCGTACAGTTATTTTCGTAAATAATTTTTTTATAATAATTTTCTTTGGTCGATTTAATTAAATGTTTACATAAATTCCTATACTTTTTATACTTTTTATAATTTATTTATTTATACTATATATATTATTTATTTATTTTTTATAATTAAATCTGCTTCTCTGTTTCCAACATTTTTTTATGTTTGCTCCTGATCTCGAACCGTTGAACGAATTTATTTTGGGAACAAAACCACCAGTTTCCCATTCAAAAACTGATAGAGATTCGTCAATGATGGAAGGGACATCTTGTTCTTCCTCACTAATTTCGAAATCAAGATCACTGTCATCCGATTCAGCAGTACTGCCAGCTTCATCCATGAAATCTTCAAGCAGTTGGTCATCACCAGGCATTTTTTGTCCATCCTTGACCGTAAAAAATAACACATTTTACAATGGGTGTAAAAAAAATCTTGTCACTCAGAGTACAAATACTTTTCGCAAAAAACGTATAAAATCTCCAAAATCGTAAAAATCAGAGACCACACTTTGTACACTAAAAACATATACTTTTTTGTACAGGTAAAAATAATTATAATAGCACAAAAACGAAATAATCACCAATAAAAATCAATATTCCAACGGATACGCCAAGCAATCACGAAACATGAAATACGGTCGTCCCGTGTGCAGTGAGTCCCTCTAAGTAGCAACCCTGCATTAGTGACACATATTGAACGTCAAAAGAAGCTTCATTTAGATCACTCTAAAGTCGATATAATTTGTGAACTGTTATATTAAAATTATTTCTTCATCATCCCAATAGATGTCACCGTGGGTTCCATATTTTAGATTTTTCAAATTACTTGAGTTTGACAAGCAAAATCGTCATATAGAACAGCGTGTTAACGCGCTCATTTTGTATGGCCAGCCTTGTGAGCACGGCTGTCTAGAGCGCGTAAACGCGCTTGGCAGACGACCGGTTAAATTCATTTTTTTAAGTGATATACCCGGCTTTGCTCGACAAATGGTTCGAAAATAACTTATCATTGCAGACTTTATTCATGGCCGATGATAGAAATGGAGGTGCACCTAAATATTTCAGAAATAAAAAATGTGTGTAAATTGCATAAAACCAGAGCCCACCGTTTGAGAGTAAGTCTTGTTGCCTTGGCGTCCGAACTCCGAAAACTATCGCCCTTCAGGCCACCATTCGGATAGAAACGTTGCTTGAAATCACTTGCTGTGCTTGGTGACCAGATCTAAGTAACCGAACTTCCTTACTTCCCATTAATACCGTAAATTAATTTATGTTTATGTTTTAACATTATCTTTTGCATATTTGCTTTATTATATTTATTCCACAGGATAAAATACGTCGCCAATTATTCAAATTGGGGAAAACGTTCGTTCTACTGATTCGTAAAGTAAAAAACAGTCAAAATTTTCTACTATTTATAAAATTATTGTGAAGCGGTTTTTTATATGGTATTATTAAATTTTATAATACATCATAGCAATACTGAGAAATGAGAATGAACCAAAATGTTTTTGTTTTTCGGTTGGTAGTTGTGAATTCATTTTGACATTTGATTTTAGGTTATGTAAAGAATATTTTTTGACATAAATTTCAACAAAGCAGAAATAGGTACTATGTCGTTCCTGAATTCTCTTTCGTTTATTCAGCGACTTTTAACTGTTCCGGAACCTGTTATCAAAGGTATGCAGCTTAAAAATCGATTTTATTAGGTAGTTTTGAAATGTTTTTCGATTGGTCGTGGTTATGAATTCAATCATGAAATTTATAGTGGTTAATGTTTTTATTGAATTTGTTTGTTATAGAATGTGTTCGTAATGCGAGTAAGAAGGCTAAAGGCAGTACCCAGAACAATCACACCAAAGTGAGGCCAAAGCACCGCGGAGTGAAGAGACAGGATGGAACCTTCGTGGAATCGGGAACCAAAGTCGCTCTGCAGAGGACTCTTCGATTTCACCCAGGACTAAATGTAATTAAGCTGTATTTAGATATTATTTAAGATTTTCACGGCCAAAATGTGATTTATTTTTGGGGTATTATGCCATATTGCGCTACCTCCTTCTTTAGCCAAAGTTTCGGAAAGCATTACAGTGTCCACCTCTCCACTTTCACTGCACTTCGTATCAAAATTAAGTTCACAATGGAACTAGAAAACAAACAAATTAGGCCTGGTATATCAGTTGCTTTTAAGCCCGGCTTGCTTGGAAATTAATGCCGAGCTTAGCACATAAATCTGTATATAGGTCGTAAGAATAGATTTCACCAATATTTCCTGTTTTATATGATTTAAATAGAGGAATGGTTTCTATTTCTTTGCAAAGCCAAAATACTGTCATCGTTGATTTTTTATAAAGTTCCCCTCTTCAATCAGCATGGTTGCTATATGTGAGGATGCTAATTGTAATAAGTATTTATTTTGCTGGAGTCAGTGCCTAGGTCTCTTTAAAATTACGCTTTTTATCTTCAATGGTTAATGCCTTTCCATTTAATTTAATACCCGCCCCCGTCACCCGGAGGTTCAGATCACCGGAGGTTCGAATTAGAATGGGTTTGGGTTACAGAGACTATACTGTATTGACAAATTGATCAGTTAGGTCAATATTTATATTATATATCATTGGTTCTTATTCAGGTTGGCTTTGGAAGGGACGGTACGCTGTACGCACTTGCCAAGGGCCGTGTGATGATCACCTGTGAGAAGATCAACCCCAAAATGAACCATCTCTGGGTCAAAACAGCCTACGGAGGCAGGGATAATTCCAACATCTACAAGAAATACTTCAACATCATCACCCCGCCAATGCACAACAATTTTAAGCTCATCAAAGAGATTTAATACCCATTTCTTTATAATATTTTAGTTTTAGCCTAATAAACGTTTAAAAGGAAAAGCTTGTTATAATTTTTTTGCATAAATGCTTTTTCTTTTACGTTTCTAACTCAAGTCCGATTACGAGATCAGCCACATGGACTAGATTCCTCGGACTTGTTCCGCCGGACTTGCCGGATCAGGTGGAAAACTCATTGTGTGCATTCTGTCGGATCACAGAATTTTTTAAAAATAATCCTAAAAGGCCAGCAATCCTAAAAGTTTACTGAGAGTGAATTCGGAACTGGTGTGAGTGAATCTAGAATTGTTCCATTATAGCGACAGTAGAAAGGCAAAGTAACTAACAATTTATTTTGGTAGAAGAATTGATGAATTCGTCATTCGATTGCACTTTCATGGAATCTTCCCAGAGCCAGCCATACGAGCTTGCAGTGTCTTGTAAACGCTAAAGAGGAAATCACTGGAGTTCTACTACAAAATATAATATAATATAAAAAGTTATCAAAGACGAAGCATAATATTGGGACGTTTCTAAATCATTTTAGTTGTTTTTGGAATTAAAATATTACAACATGACGACTACACTGAGTTATATTGTCACGGAAATGTTCCTGGAGGGATGAATACACTATTTCAGAGCGCTTCTCCGCCATCACATGGGAAGCTTATGGCGCAAACTATGCCAATCAAGTAACAAAATCATCACTGCCATGGTTGCCTGGATGGAGTCCCCTCTGATGGCCCTCTGGAGAAGGGAGATGTGCAAATATCCTCCATAAACGGCTGCTTACACTCATTTTTGTGGATTCGAAATCACCCATGAATTATTATTATTTTTCTTAAGTTAATTATGTATATTATTTCAAATATGGAATGTATTGCATTGCACTACCCCTGCATACATTCTGGAATATTTTTTTTTTATTTTTATAGCTATTTTCCGACTTTATGTCCGGGTTAAATCTTCACCATAGGAAAAACTAAACCCTTCCACACACTTTTCCACAAATGATCATCTAGTCCAGTGTTCCGCAAAGCGTGTGCCGCGGCACACTGGTGTACCGTGGTCATCAATTGGTGTGCCGTGGAAAAAATTCAAGGTATTGTGAAGATAATAAGAAAGCAAATGGGAGCAGATGAGGGATAATATCAGTCACTTCTGTTTCATACAGAAGTATGATGGCTTTCTAGCGGAAAAGTGCTTTTTCGGATTTACGAGCTAAAAAATGAGTCCCAGACGTTTTTAGAGGCCCAGGGTTCAGATTTTGCTTCTGTGTTTAAAAAAGAAGAATGGGTAGTAAAACTTGCATATCTGGCGGACATATTGGCTCATTTAAATGAGCTTAACAGGAATCCTTATAGTTTAACGTCTTCGGACAAAATTGAAAGCTTTCGCGCTAAGTTGGTTTAATTGATCAGTCACGCTGTCAATGGTAGTAATGAATATTTTTCAAATGTCATGACTGTCGATTCAGAAACAAAGTGCAGGCTTTGATAGTGAAACTTGGAGCTATTAGCAGAAAAAATGAACTGATATTTTCCTAAGTGTGACCTACAACCTATGGACTGGGTACAAAATCCACTCTCGGATAACATTTGCCTTGGACACTTACCGATAAACGAGCAGGAAGAATTCATAGAGTTAAAAACTGATCGATGAAAAACTGACTGATGAAAACTAAAATTTTCCAAAGTAGAGCTAGCACATTTTTGGCTGCATATAAAAAATGAGTATCCACTGCCTTCAAAGCATGCTGTTAAAATATTTATCCATTTGCCACAACCTACTTTTGCGAATTGGGATTTTCAACTCTCACTACTATTAAATCGAAAAAAAGAGAACGCCTGAGGACAATCGATGAAGAGATGAGAGCAGCCTTATCAATGATTGCTCCAAATTTCAATCACCTGTGCTCGGTTAAACAGGCTCACATTTCTCATCAAACATCTTTTCATATTAGGTGTATTGATTTTAGTAATAAATAAATATTAAATAAACATTGCTTTTTTCTTTGGTGTACCTCTTAAATTTCTTGATTTGATAGGTGTACCTTGAACACAAAAAGTTTGCGGAACACTGATCTAGTCAATCCACATTATGCAAGTGCATTATGTAAGCAAAATAAATACAAGAACAACATGTTAACTCACCAGAGATCAAATGGGAAAATAATTCACCGACTCCAGATATTTTCATATCAGAGGGTTCGGCTCGGTAGAACTCCTAACAGGGCCTATAAATCCTACTGATCCCTCAACATAAATATTTAAAAAATCTTTCAAAAAATATTTTTCAAATATAATTATTATTATATTTTATTAAAATTCAATGCTTAAATTGTTCTTAATTCCGTCCACAGAAAAACGGCCCTCTTCTGGTGTCCGACAAGAAATTCAATCTGGAATAAATTATGCTCTAAGACTATAATCGATTGTCAACACTCCTTGTTCGAAGGTGATAGTAATTTGGATTCACTAGCAGAATCGCCAATATTTTTTTTCTAACTATTCGATGTAGGGACTTGAAAATCCTTATGCACCTGCGTAATGGGATGAAGTGCATATTGGATTATTAAAAAATTTTAACATTGTGGTATAATTTTATCTTCAGGTTTACTATCTATGAATTTTTAAGTTATTGATTATTTGGTCTGCAGATAAACAGCTCTCATCTGATGCTTATGTTTATATGGAGCCCATAATGCCCACTGAAAATATTTT
The DNA here is from genome assembly GCF_061612785.1 of Hesperophylax consimilis. Classification (NCBI taxonomy): domain Eukaryota; kingdom Metazoa; phylum Arthropoda; class Insecta; order Trichoptera; family Limnephilidae; genus Hesperophylax; species Hesperophylax consimilis. Next base: position 3,790,281 of record NC_142840.1, on the reverse strand, counting down.
ATTCCAGCTGCCAGTTCACCTAACAGTAAATTATGTTTCAATTAAAGCACTCTCTCTCTCTCTCTCAGATATTCAAGAAAAAAGTAAGGATAAAATATGGAGACAAGAGAAATCTAATGAAAGAAAGATTAACAAAAAAAACTATGTGGATTTCTTTAAGGATGACGAAGAAGGAATGCTTGATCCTGACGAATAAGGAAAAACTTTAAAAAAGCTGATGCTCGAGATATCGGAGTGAATGACATTGTTGGTGAAAGTGGTTTGAAGAAAAAAATGAAAAATAAAATTGTTGCATCAAAGCGGAAAAGAATGCAAACGCGCAGACAGATCAATTATCAAAGCAGAGCAGCTTAAATAAATGTGGAGAAATTTCAGATGAAAAAAGAAAAGAAAATTTCGACTGCTCCATTTAATTATCTCATTTATGTATTTCATAAACAATGGTGAAGGCCGCCGCCGTCTCCTATCTGCTTGAGATTTATTATTGAGACTTTGGATATTTCCCAAAAAAATATGTGTATTATTATAAGTCTCAAATGCTTATTTTGGATCTGCCTCTGCTACTAAGAAGATATATTACTTTTAGTAAGAAATTACATAGAGTTTTCCAGCGTTACTGCAGGTACACATTTGTATTTACCACGGGATATGAAAAATCTGGTGAAAGTGTAATAAAAATATGTTTTTACTTGTTTGTTTTTTTATTATTAAGAGGTACCAAAGATTCACTGAATTGTAACCCTCTGTTAGATCTATACAGTACAATAATTAATTTAATTGCTCTGTATTGTATTTGTAGTACATACTATGTATGTACCACATTATTGTGATCGCTTAAGTTGTATTGATATTACATTATTATTTTTTTTATTAATTTAAACGCCCTGACGGTCTTTTACATGTTACATATTTTACATAATTTACTGCATAATACAGTGACCACAGAAGGTTTTTATTTTTAAAACATCAACACAAAAATAACAATTATTTTTAAGTTCACAACATAATATCTACAAGAAAACAATAAATATACACAATCGCTCTTTATATGCTACATAAAAATGTCATTCAGGTATCTCTGACTGACAGACAGAGCTGGCAGAGACATGTGCCATGTATTTTGGCGCCTTCGGCGTTCATCGGCTCAGTTCGTGGCGTTCGTTCACTTCGGGTTTTCTGCGTGTACAAGGAGTGATGTGCAAATAGAACCCTCCATTCCAGGCTAGCGTGAAAAGTGCAATGTGGCTCGCCACTAGACAGGTTGCGACAAGTACTGTCAGCAAAGGAACCACTAATACATTCAATATCGCAAACATACGAACGCATTTAATAAACCTAGGCACTCAAAAAAAAATTAAACTCTAACAAATAAATAAAAATAATTCACATTTTTAATTAATGTTTATGAAAAAATTATTTCACTGTCGAATAGCGGCGGGCACATACGAATTGTTCTACGGGCACGGTTTTGGGAACCCCTGCATTAGACGGTTAACACCGCGAAGTTTGTATGCAGTAGACGGTTAACAGCGAGAAGTTTGTGTGCATTAGACGGTTAACACCTAGAAGTTTGACAGTTGTTTTTGGATTGATATTGATGCTGAAAACAGATAGTGCTCTAAAAATTACAATCCATTTGTTAAGATAGGGGAATCTATCGAACGGACTGCCCATTTCTGCAAGCTCAAGGTTATCTTGAGGGCCCAGACTATATTTCAACAATGGGGCGCATTTTGAATTTGTGCAGCATCAGCATTAGATGCTCCGTAGCGTGTGTTTGAGATTTTTTTTTTCATTAACTTTTTCTGAGGAAGATAATTACACTTAGAGCCCGTTTCATCTTTGGGCATTTTGAGAGGATATATTCGATTTTGTTCATTGAGCTTGCTTCAATGTGTTCCAGATGTTCCATTTCTTCTTCATTTCTAGATTTTAATACTTACTGCACTCAATTTAATACAAAACGATGGTCAAATATTATCAAGCTGTTTTTTTTTTAAATTTTTAAATAGTAACTTAGAAAACACCACTTTTATTTTTTTTACTTAATGCTGTATTGTACTGCCCTGAAGAAGCTACGGTTTTAGCAAAACCCGGTCGGCATTAATATAAAAAATAAAAGTGGTGTTTATGATATTGTTTTATTTTAAATTAATTACAATGTCACATAACAAAGATATGAATAATGTTATTTATTCACCGTTTGTCTGAGGAAATGAAAACCAAAACATTGAAAGCACACAGTTTTATTAAATAAAATATGAAAACAACATATATAATGTAAATACAAAAAAAGTTTTGTATCTGTGGAAAAGGGGAACCACTTTGATTTTTGATTTGTTGGTTACATAGAATTCAATTTAACTCATTGGCCTCCGAATTGTTTAGCTAAAAAATTGTCCTTCACATCCGAAATGAGAATTAAATGAGAGCTTTTTTTTTTTAAAGCGGATACGGTTTACACATAGTTCCCGTGAGCATTTAGGCCATAGGCCCATTGTGCTATCTCACATTTTACTTCAATCCTTTAACAACAACCCAGTCCCTTTAATAGTTCACCAGGGTTGTTATTGGGTATGTGGCTATGTCTTCTGGTTCTACTGTATGTCTCCCCAGGTATCTGAGCCTAGTTCCCACCAGGGAAGGACATTGGCACCATAGTTGAAATGAGAGCTTAAAAACATATTTGTATATTTGAAACCAAGCAACATGAACAACAAAAAGAAAACCTTCGTGCAAAATGAGAAAATAAAGATTTGAAGTGGTTTTTTTTACATTCGAAAACAGTTTTCTTTTTCTAGAAAAATCTTTACACTAAATATTTGGCTATCGCCGCCTGTGTAACCTGATATTTTCGTCCATTACATTTACAAATTCCCATTCCACTACATTTACAAATCTCTAAATAGTATAAAATAATGTTGCTTTTCGTGTCTGTCTGTTTGTGCGCTTAGTTCTTCTAAACTACGCAGCAGATTTTAAAACGGTTTCACTATCGTTTAGAGAATTTCTTCCGAAAGGTTTATATATACAGGGTATATCGGCACTAACCCGACAAACTTTAACCAGCTATTCCTTAGCACATTTGGAGTAAAAAATGTTATAGGCATTTTGCTGTCCGGTAGCATTTTTTTTTCAATTAAATACAAAAAAATTAAAAATTTCCACACTCCATCACTTTCATTGGCATTGCTTTTCGTGCTCAACAGCTGTTATAAGCAAGTATGTCGAAAAGTGTCTTTGCTCTTTCGCACACACTAATTAATAATAGTTAAAAATGAGACGATTGGTGCCGTGCCATTTCGTTGTGATTGTAAAAGCGCGTCAATATAGGTACACACGTACATTATTCAACGGAATTCGAATAAAATATTGCCAGATGCGTTTTCAAACTTTGACAAAGGATAAAACAGTGGTGACATGTGGTGAAAATATGAATAGTAAATTTTCTTTTTTAAAAAACGTTACCGGACAGCAAAGTCCACATAAGATTTTTTACTCCAAATATGCTAAGGAATAGCTGGTTAAAGTTTGTCGGGTACGTGCCGATACACCCTGTATAATACATGCATATTATATCTTTACAAAAGTCGACGTTTTTTAATCAAGTCAAAAAAATATTTTTTCGGGCACTTACATTGCTAACGCTGGCTAAACCTTAGAAGATACAATCAAATAATGTACTAAGGAATCATGTAAAAGCCTACAAAAAAGTCCATAGTGATATATGTCTATCTTCTAAGGATAACCCACAATAATCATTTTTATCTTTTACATACTTTATGGGTTATTTGCAAAGATATTAGAAGAACGAGATATGCTATGTTGGCCGCCGGACCGTAGCCGGAGTACTACCTAATTAGGGTACTTTGAACGGTATCGGGACGTGTATGCACAGAAATCTGTTCTATGTATTAGTGCGGATACCTTAGCGCAAGCGTAGGTGTGCAGTAGTATTGGTGAACAAAACCGGCGACACTCGGCAAAACAATTTCACTCAGTACGAACTGCGCATAGCACATCTCGTTCTTCTAATATCTTTGGTTATTTGCGATGCTACTTTAACCAATAAAATATTAATTCTCATCCAAATATGTTAGTTATGTTGAGCATTTATTAGTGTATATTAAAATTGCCTGTACATAAAATTTAAATCAATATCTAGAAGATATCGCAATTTGAAAAATCACTTGCAACATAACTATTTGCCACACTCACAAAAGTCCCAGCGGCGAGTAAGGAAGAAAAGCGAATTATTCTTATTTTAGTGTTGTTAATTTGTGAATATTGCAAATATTGGTTCTTTCGTAATTTAAGGTTTATTTTCCGTGATCCGTAATTATGTATCGAAAACATAGTAATTTGAACAGGCTCAACACAGGCTAGCCTAGTGAGGCGGTATTTGAGAAACCTCAACTGTACTTTCATTTTCTCTTTACCTTCACAATATTATGTTTGTATTAATAGTTCTTCATTTTTTTAAATTTTATAACCTTAAATATAAAAGTTACAAATCAATGTACACCATAATATGTATGTATATTTGTAATGTGTAAACTTTCCTAAATAAAGATATTATTAATATTATTATAATTCAAGAAAAAATATAACTTTTAAATATTATCAACTAGCTGTACCCGGCAACGCGTTGTTGTGGCTCAGTCAACATATAATAGTCCATGTGAGAAGCAATCCGTGTCTAGATCTAAACCGCACAATTCTAAAGATTGGCCCTAAGCTTAGTTAATGGTAATTGCAAACGCCAATCGACTTGAGAATTGCAATTAAATTAAAATGGCATATCAGTTGGAATTAGGAATGAGAGGAATGAAGACATCTTCTCCTTTGAAAGATCCTGTCAAGATTGTTGCTTCTACGACATTGCTCATTATTTTTTTTACTACAAGCCGCATGCCGTTGGAAAACTTTGACTGGTTTATATTTTGCAACATGACAATTTACAGGCTGATTTTCAATTGCAGTACGTGCGGTGCCATCTCTGGCAGATCGAGTGAATTAAAAAATTCTATTGGTTATTAACTGTTCCACAACAGTGTCAACGGACTTGAATGTGACTGCCTCGCTTTGAATGTTAGACTGAATAATATTGTTAAGTTCGTAGATGTCTTTTTTCGTGGCCGCAAGAACAGCTCGTTCACTCAGCCAATCTTGATTATTATAATTGGTTTGAATATGACGAAATGCTTTTTCAACTAATTCTTTTTTTGACATCACTAAATTACAGAAGTTATGAGGCAATGAAATTGGTCCTGGTCAGATCAACCGGCACCTTCCCGTTCCCAATTTCCAACAATTGATGTGAGAATATCTCAGCTGATCGATCGTTTTGCAGCTGAACACGCTAATTTATAGTTAATTTTAGCGTCTTTTTGTGTGTCGTCACAAAGCAGAGTATTTCAGGCAAGCATTTGTTTTTCGTCCACTGGTGTCGATGGAGGAATTGTAGGTAATATTTGCCTATAATCTCCTGCAAGCAATATTAATACATTCTCAAATGGTCTGATGTTTCCATGCAAATCTTTCAATGACCGATCAAGAGCCTTGAAAGATTTTTTGTGCGTCATTGTGTATTCATCCCAAACAATAAGTTTGCATTTCTGCAATACTTTTCCCATGCCGGATGCTTTTGAAATGTTGCACGTGGGAGTTTCAATGAAGTGCATGTTCAACGGCAATTTGAAAATGGAAATTCCGGACGATGCGAGAGCTAAGGCTGTCAATTTGGGATCGAATTGCTGAGGGCATTATCAGAGGGCATCTTTAGTATGTCGCGTTAATTCTGTTCTGCAGCTTCAGATCAGCGAAGCCTGGCTGCACGTCGTTCTGCTACTTCTTCGGCACGTATTTGAGCTATTTTTTGTCTGTTTTGCTTATTCGCAGATGCCCGTTCTACCTCAGTTTGATTTGCAATTACTCCTCACACTGCTTCTACTCCGCAAGTATGATGACCTAAGTTTGATGTCAATTGTTGTTTTGTTTGTTTTCGTGAAGAAGTTCTTGCAGCGGAAACGATATACCTTTTTATGCCAGTAGAAATTCCGCAGCGTGCATTCAATTCATCATTGCCCACACCGATGAAATACATCAAGTTGAGGCAGTTTAATTTTAACTGCGCCGCAACACATTCCTTTCTTTTCTCCATTATTTTTCAGAGTCTTGCAATAAGGACACACTTCAGTCACAGTGGCGATGAGAACATGGCGTATCAAACTGTAATCATCAACTGGGTTGTACCAGATTGCAAGGCGATTATAATCGACTGATTGCTGAGCACGAAATGATAAAAAAAGCTTGTTTGTCCAACAGATGGCGCGTGTTTATTTTATGTACAACAGATCTCGCTGTTTTTAAAAAAAAAGCATGTTTGTCAAACAGAAAAAAACATGTTTTACCTTTCACAGGTCACATCTATAAAACATAGGTATATGTATAAAAACACACCCGTATTCGATTGCAACGTTATGTCAAAAATTTAAAAGCAATCGGTGAAGAATTTTCGGAGATTTAAGATTTTGAACAAACGAACATTTACATTTATATTGAATTAAGATTTCACCAGAAGTAATTGGCCTTACTTCAGGCACAGCAGACACCCACATTTTCCTCCGTTTTCTTTGTGGTTTTTACACTTATACAAAGATAAATCACAATAAACCTAACTAAACTTATTGAAATGCGCGTTGCTCCTGCCGCAATCAAAGAAATCATTGGTTTTTAGGGTTGGTTTTCTTGGTGGTCACTCCGTGCTGCGCCCGCATGTGCTTGAGGAGATCTCCCCTCTGACGGTAGTTCTTGTCGCAGAGGCTGCAGGCGTGGGGCTTCTCCCCGGAGTGGCGCAGGATGTGCACATTGAGGACATGGGAGCGGCGGAACGCGTCCCCGCATATCTGAAACACGATACCACATACTGAGTTCTATGATAGAATGCTCAGTCTTACACATAAATGTAAAAGTTCAAATTTCTCACATTTATAAATAAAAAAAACATTCCCGGGTTTCTAGGAATTTATACTTTTATTCCGCAGTAAATATCTGTACTTCCGTTAACAATATCTACACAATATTTCATTGTAGGACCTCCTAGAAAGGAGGACTAATAAAATATTGTACACTTTTCATTCTCTTATATCTTTGATGGGCGGACATAACAGTATAACTGCATTTTTGACCATTTAACGATTTATATGAGAAAATGTGCCTTGTGTATGCCGGGGTCAATGGTATTAATACTATTGATGCCGGCATACACAAGACACATTTTCTCATATAAATCGTTAAATGGTCAAAAATGCAGTTATACTGTTATGTCCGCCCATCAAAGATATTATATCTTTGATGGGCGGACATAAGAGTATAACTGCAAAAGTGTAACTTTTCAGGAGAGCAAAAAAACATTATTATGAACCCAATTATTTTGCTACAGAACTCATATTTTGAGAAATGGGTTATTATTTACAGATTATTTAATCCATTTAAACACATTGGTGTTATTTATACAAATAATAAAGATATTCAACATATACTATTTGAACCATTGAAGATGGAACATAAATGTGTCCACTTATACTACTAGAACTAACTTATACTATGTGTACCACTCAATTAATGATATTAATTGGTCTACTTATATTACTGAGACCATCTTGTACTGTTTGTAACACTGAAAATATGACAGAAATGCGCATATTTATCTTATTAAAACCACTATTAAAAAAATATTTATTATTATTTTGTGAAATAAAAGTACAAGTATATTTGCATTAAAAAATGTATTTTAGCACAGACATTACACAAAAGTATTATTCGAATTGTTCAATATCCGGCAATGGACATCACCATCCTTAAGATTGATACACGGGATGAATTAATGGTAAAAGTGCCAAAATATCCTTCTTCTTTTCTTTTGATATTATTATCATTATAACACTTGCCTGGCTTAAGTGTAGGATTTCTATTTACTCGTAGATATGGTGTTGGCAAACACTGCTGCATATCAAATGTGTAACTGACTACAGTACTGTCATTCTGGGCCCTCTCTTTGTCTGCTTGTTTGGAGACAAATGCAGAATCTGCTAAAATATGGTGATTTTTTTGCTCATTTTCAATATTATTTTTCTCATTTGAATCCGCAGTTGTCTCAATTTTCATTTTGAGAACATCGCATAGATGGCATGTGTCAACTTTTGGCAACTTAAATTTCAATTTCAACTTATGAAATTCTTGAGAATATGTTTTGCGTGAGACAGGTTTTGTTGTCACGCTTTCACGATACGCATTGTACATTAATTGTATGTTTAAATGCGCAGGTAAATATTTTTTGTCGTTAGTTCTTCTGGTGTAGTGTGATTCGTAAGAGGGAAATGAATTTATGTGTTTTCTAACATTCTCCAGTTCTTCATCACAGTGTTTGTGGATTGGCACAATACTCCCTCTCTTGTCACCCTCAGTCAAGCCTGTCAAAGATTTATTTTTATTTTGGATGACTGTTGTAACAAACATTTGACTTTCATCTAATATTTTCATAAAGCAACCTCGGCAAACATTCCCCCTTTTTCCATTTATTTTGAAAAAAAAACCATTTGAATATTTTCGATTTTTTATAATAACTTCATTGGTAGTTCGCTTTATTGGTCGAACAGTTTCCATAGAATCAATAAGACTTCCTACATATGCTACTCTTTTTGAGTACTCTCCAAGAGCCCAATATTCAGTAAAAATTTGTTCTCTGATAAATTCTGGGATGCGTTCATTACATTTCATACGACAATTAGGTAAATTTTTCACGCATCTTTTCCTCACAGTTTTACTCTTAAGGGTGGTATAAGATAGACCGGTATTCCTTTTTGTTTTCTCGTCTGCTCTGTATTTTCTGGTATTCATAACCGCCTTTGTATTACTATCAGTTTTATTTCCATTTTCTGGGGTGTTACAAATACTGATAACTGGTGGTAGTAGTAGATTTTGTGGTTCCGTGTGGGTACTTAGTAAATCTTCACAGTGTGGGACATAGTTAGGGTCTTTATCAGTGTCGTCGCTACTAAAATCGCTATCATGACTTTCAAAAATGTTTTCGCTTACAATCAGTTCTTCATTTCCATTTGCTAAAGGGCATTCATTCATGAGAATGTCGTTTGAAGAGATAACTTCTCCTAGAATGTCAGTTTCATTATTTAAGGCGGCTCCAAAACAGTCTGATGGTGTCCATCTAGAAAATAGTTTGTGAAAATTATAATCATTATGTATAACTAGAAACATACCCAAACAATTATATCGTACAATATCATGAGAAATACAAATTGTATTCACAACATACCTAAAACTTGTAAAAAAATATTGTCAGACAAAGGCATGACGTCATAGCTTGTTGAAGGAATATTCATAGCTTGTCGAGTGGGCTCCAAAGCAACCTGACCCTACGTTCCTATAAAAAAATAAGTTTATATAAATTAATATAATGTTATAATAAAACAGATCAAGCAAAATGAAAAATAATTCATAATAATTATGTTAAACTTATCCAGTATCACAATAACTAACATTTAATTTCCAATGAAAGATTTACGTATTTTATATTTCAATAAAAAAAATATATATATATATACAATTGGTATATTATAATATGTACATTGTACATACCTATAACTTGTAAAACACTATCGTCTGACAATGATTGCATTTTCTCATTGCTTGATGAAAGTATATGCATTGGCACATTGTTAGATTCAATTTTATTATTTAATGAGGAATTCAAAACACCTTCATCAGGAGCTCCTATAGAATATAAATTTATGATACATTAACATTAATCTCAGATAAAGAATAAGGCACCATCATAATATTATTTGAGGATAAAATACCATCATATAGGTACATAGGTTAGGTATAGAACAGTTAGGTATATAGATAAAACAGGTATTTCTCTATTTTATTATAAACATTGATATAAAAACGATCTAAAGTTGGAGAAAGCCATACATGAAATTAATTTAATCTCTATTTGGTATCTATATGATTAAATGTATTCCTAGGTATTCTACTTTTTTGGGGTTAGAATTTGTAAACTTTTGTTATTAAATTTACTGATATAAATAGGAAATATTATCCAAAATTTATATACTTACCACAAGCCTTGTTTAAATTTTTCATCATTTCCATAAAACGCCGAGATCTTTTCATTTTGTAATAATAATTAATTGAGTTAAGTAAATAAATAACCCACAGAACACTTGATGGTCACAATAGTACAAGTTCATAGGCACGCCTAGCGACATAAATCATTTAGAAGTATTATCGGTGGATGTAACAGTATAAGGTACACTTATACTTATGAAGCAGAAGAAATGTGTCGAATTACTTTTTGCACGTGTGTACCATCTAGTACAAGTACTTTTATTCTGTTTGAACCGAATCTTTGAGCTAAAGAGGTGATTGTCATTACGAGTATAAGTGATCTTATACTTATGAGCTCAAGTATTTTAAGTTAGTTTAATAGGCACAAAGTTGTTTATTTATGTTTTGAGTACTGGTGGAACAATACTGTTAACTTTTTCGCCGCTACGCGCATCAATTCATGCGAAAATAATTCGTGCCCCCCACGCTACGCGCATCATATCATGCGTTTCACTTTAGCGGCTTGATACTACGTAAATACGCGACGAATTTAGCAGATAACTGAACCAAAAAATAGTTCAATCCTTTTTCTTACTGACATCTGGCGTTTGCTGGTTAAAATATAATAAATTGTTTACATAAAACATTGTGAAAGCGATGATTCGTTAAATCTTCATTCAGTCATTTGAATGTCGCGCCGCTGAATCGTTGTGTCATCCATAGTATTTCTTAGGTGATCTAATCTGCTTTGATGGACTTATGCGTCAATGTAAAATATTGACCGATTTCTATTTTGCGAATCTTTTTAAGTAATATATTTTTCTGTGATACATTAGTTTGTTTGTGAACTTAAGTGACGTGACGTGTTTTAAAAATAGTTATTTTACTCGAGACTTTTTGATTGACTTTCGTTTGTTTGTGAACTTTTACGTGACGTGTTTTAAAAATAGTTATTTTACTCAAGACTTTTTGATTGAATTTATTTTGTGATTTTATTTCTAAATTTTGTGGACAACCTAAATAGTAATTTATCTGTCTATATTTATAGGCTTACCGTTTATATATCAAAATTGAACTCCCTTAAAAATGGCAAACCCCAGTCTTACGGAAGACGAAATTTATGAAACATTTTTAGACATGGACTCTGATTTAGAAATAAGTGAAGATGATCAAGATATACCAATTACTGAAGAAGTTAGTGACAGTGAAATAAACGCCCCCGGGACAAGCCAAGATCATGACTCTCGTACACCTAACTTAGACTATACCGTAAATGCAGACTGCTTTTCTTCTTGGACCTCTGGTCCATTTATTCCAATAGTTCATGAATTTGATGATTTTGTGTCAGGTTTTGATCCATCCACTTTATTTTCTGGTAATTCATCGGAAATTGACTTTTTTGAATACTTCTTGAACAAAGAAATAGTGACAAAAATGGTGATCGAAACTAATCGATATTACATAGCCACCATATCAAAACAAGAACCTTCCCAAAAATCCAGACTTCGTAAATGGGTTGACACATCTGTCGAAGAAATGTACATTTTTTTTGCACTGTTAATGTTAATGACGAGAAACCGACATCTTACTATCGAAGAACACTGGTCCACTGACCCATTGCTCGCTAGTACAATTTTCGGAAAAACCATGTCTAGGGATCGTTACGAAATTATATTGCAAATGTTACACTTCTCAAACCCCGACACACAAATTCCTGGTGACCGACTTTACAAAATTAAAATCCTAATTGACCATACCCGAAAAATGTTCAAAAAAACTTTGATACCTTATGAAAATTTATGCATCGATGAGAGCATAATTGTTTTCAAAGGGCGTTTAATTTTCAAACAATATATACCATCCAAACGTCACCGGTTTGGAATTAAAATGTTTGTATTATGTGACGTGAAGACGGGTTTTATATTAGACTTCATTATTTATTGTGGCGAAGGGACTGACATAACTGACTCTGAATGTCTCGGAGTTTCGGGGGCTGTAGTAACGACACTACTTCAAGATTATTTAAATAAAGGACATAATCTATTTATTGATAATTGGTACAGTAGCCCTCAACTATATGATTTTCTCCATACTAACAAAACCAATGCATGTGGTACGGTGCGGAAGACACGAAAAGGCATGGCAAAATTTAATAAACTTAAAAAGGGTGAAATGAAAGCACAACATCGTGGACCTCTGTTGGCTTTAAAGTGGTGCGATAAAAGAGAAGTTCACATGCTAACAACCTTACATGACGACTCCATGGACATGACGGGAAAAGTTGATTGGAAAACTCGTCAACCAATTATGAAACCCAAGTGCGTTCTAGACTATAATAAGTGTATGGGTTCTGTTGACAAAGTGGACTTGATGTTAAGTAGTATTAATTGCCTGCGAAAAACAATTAAGTGGTATAAAAAAGTGGCCTTCCATATTATTGATCTGTATTTATTGAACTCTCATGTAGCTTTTAAATCAATTACAAATAAAAATGTTAGTTTAGCAGATTTCCAATTAGCCGTAATACGACAATTATTGCAAAAATATCATGAAACTTCCCGATCTGAGCCTCATTCTCGCTTTTCACACGATTTACCTCTGAGACTAACTGCTAAGGCATTAGCAAAACATATGCCCCACCCAATAAAGGGAAATAATTCTCAAAAACTTCACCGAGCCTGCCGAGTGTGCGCCATTTCTAAAAAAAGGAAAATGTCCCAGTATAAATGCCCAGAGTGCGATGTGACATTGTGTGTGTGGCCATGTTTTAGAAACTACCATGAAAAACAAAACTTATAAATATTTCTCCTCGTGTTAACTTTTTATTAAAACTTTATTTGTTAGTAGATATAATAATAAAAATAATTGTGTTTTGATGATATCGGCGCAGTGGTCCAAATCCCATCAGACCGGGTAAGTAAATACTATAAACAATATAGCAGTGTGCATGCGATGGCGACAGTTCTTGTTGATTTCTTGTGATGGGTCACTGTTTATAATATTATATCTGTATCCTGCGGTTTATTGTTTATTTATGTGTTTCAACAAACTTCAAGAGCATTAATAAAGCTTTTAAGATAAGCAAATCATAAATCTGTCTAGAAATAAGAGATTTATAGCTGTTTCAAGTGGTAGGTTTTGATTTTCAAAGTGAGTACCGCGTACGAGTGTAATTTTCGGTACATTTGATCGCGGTGAAAAGGTTAATACCATTGATGCCAGCATACACAAGACACATTTTCTCATATAAATCGTTAAATGGTCAAAAATGCAGTTATACTGTTATGTCCGCCCATCAAAGATATATCTTCTTAAAATGTAAAAATTATAATAGGTAGAGCTATAAAAAACATTCAAATATTATTATTTTATTTATTATTAGTAATTAAATATGTATAAATAATTTTCACAAAATGTAACTACAGTGCCATTAAACAAAAAAAATGTTAATGCATATTGCTAATACATTGTTAATTTTATAAAAACGCCAATGAATGTAATTAATTTGCCGGTACTCACCTATTCTGAAGCCAGTAGTACAAAATTGTTTAATTTATGATTACATATTTATCTAATTATGTATTTACACATATAATAATTCATGTTTTTTTCCTTAAAAAAACTCTTTTCCTATTAAAATTTCAGTCCAATGTTTTAAAAAGTTGTGTTAAAAAGTGAACAATGAAAAAAAAATTATCATTTTTATTCTGTTTATTTCTATCTCCTGTAACAGAAACTAATTGACACTTCACTTCAAAGTGTTCATCATGATTCAATTAATTGTGGGCGATTTCTGTCAATATGATATCCACAGAATTTGACATTTTAAATGAATCCATGCAAATTACGTTAGCAATAATAAACATAATTTCGTGAACGAATATTCAAGACAGCTGCCATAAATAAACCACTCACATGGCTACATTGAGATCAATGGATGGCTATTTTTTATCACACAAAATACTTTCAATGGACATTTATTGTCATCTCCCTCCAATACCTTAATAATCTTAGGTCGCAGATTCTCTCTCTTGCCGCGGTCATGACCGAAACCCTCAACAAAATAAATTTTGTATGATACTAAACATAGTCAGACGAGTTAGTGTTTACCTCCTTTTTTCTGTATGGCAAAATAGAAAGAAAGAATATAGTTGGGGGACAATATTTAAAGTGACTTTTTTTATTTGGTCGCTAGATGGCACTGAAACCGGCTATTATACGAATTCGCATGAATATTTTAAGCTAAATTAATAATCGGGTAGTTTGATAAATCCATTATTTTTTAATACATGTAATAATATTGCAGCACATTTTTGGGAGGTCATTGACTAAATGACCTCCATAGAAGGGCCGCCACTGGTGCCATTTATTTTATTCTTATCATAAAGTCATTCAACCATTTTTATTCTTACATCAAGATGTAATCTGTCAGTTATATTTTGTAGAATATTTAAGAACATAAATGTGGAAAATTCAATTAAAGAACTACGTAAGCAAACCTAGTAATACAAATTGGCAGCAATTTTATAGGACGGTGATGAGAATATCACAGAACTAAAAGTTTTTCTATCTACATAATGGTTAGATTAAATAAATAAACTTACATTGTGAATCTTACAGATTAAATAAACTTAAAACTTACATTACAAATATAGGGCCTGTGATCGGTGTGAATCTTACAGTGCTGGCTGTATACATGTTGGGTCATGAAGGTCTTGTTGCAAGTCTTGCATTCAAAGGGGCGGGCCCCCGAGTGCTTCCTGGTGTGGTTGTCAAAATCTGCCTGGTTCAAAATACATTATTATTAGGACAAAACAAAATATTCTAGTAATAAAAATGAGCTTAATTTATAATTTTGATTTGCTGAACTTTTGAAAGGAATATTTTCTATGGGCACTTATTCTAAGGTCATGTTCCTCGGTGGTCGAGCAGTTAAGATCCTCAACTTCGAATCAAGAGATAGCAGGATCGAATCCCTGCATCGCTGCGGAAGATTCTCTCATAATCACTCTGGCGAGAGACTGCATGAAATTTATTTATTTAATCAATTTATAAATTTTTTTATAACATTACAGTTTTAGGGTCTAAGTTATATATAATTGTACCGTTTAAACCAGAGGTCCCCAAACTTTTTTGACTCGTAGACCACTAGCCTAATTTTTTTTTCTGTAGATCCCCGAATATCCAACATAACAATATTCCCCACAACACCCGACAACCGGGTGGCGATATAGTTCCCCTGAAAAACTGTGCAGAGAGGGTCTTATGAGGTATTAAATAAATGAAACATTCTGTAAGCAACAGGTATTTCTTCCTGAAGCTAGAACCGCCGAAACCCCTTTTCCTAATTTCCCTCTTCTACGTTGGTGCTTATTCCATTCCATAGTTAACATCATCAAACCTAGTTTTAACTATCCCGAGCCAAGTGGGGGAGTAGGTAGTACCCAAAATAATTATCCTCCTTTTACATATGCAATACCTCCACATATCTCTAAGGAGTGGTAATTGGTCATGCCCATAGACATATGAATATTAGTAGACCTGCCCTAAGTGATTAAAAGCGTATTATCCCCACTCCCCATACCGGTTCCATTGGAGCCGGCTGTGCTCGCGTATGGCCTCAAGTGAAATTTGAAAACGTGACGTCATCATTCTTGTCGAGGCATCATCGGTTCATTTTACGAAATAACACGGCAAAATGTTGACTTGTACTATGAAAACTTGTAAAAATAGATGTGAAAAAGAGAATAAACCCAATTGTCGTATTACATTCCATATATAAGCATTATTTTACTTTATTTTAAGCATATTCACATCGTATAATATGAATCAGTTGTTACTATGACATCGAGAAACGTCTGGACGCGAAACACAAAGCTGGTTGGTTGCTGGGAAGTAAATTATGAACATTTATAAAAGTGTCTTAACTAAATACTTAAACGAAATATTCGACTCTGAAAATAGAACCGAATTTTTTTGCCGAATTTGGACTTCGCAAATTTGTTCATAATGTGGCGAGTAATTTGCGCTCCCATGTAAAAATGTATATTCATTCAAAAGCAGATTTTACTTTTAAGAAGTAAATGGTGATATTATAATGCGAG
Source organism: Hesperophylax consimilis (assembly GCF_061612785.1). Lineage (NCBI taxonomy): Eukaryota > Metazoa > Arthropoda > Insecta > Trichoptera > Limnephilidae > Hesperophylax > Hesperophylax consimilis. Next base: position 3,774,046 of record NC_142840.1, on the reverse strand, counting down.
ATGCCTATTTACTGTCAGATTGATTTATTGACGAATCACAGTCAGCTTCACTCCCTTCGTTCTTCAACAGTTGATTTTACCCCTCGCCATTATCTTCTCGTCTATTAATTCCTATGTCTGTGGTCATGCCTAAGAAATAAACAGATGGGTAACGTCCGTAGAGATGGAAAAATAAAATTGCTTTAGCGGTGTTAGTAACCAGATTTCAATAGCCAGGTACTTCTCCTCCTTACCATCATCAGCCTGACAACATACCTCAATTGGAGATACCATAATCCTACTGACTCCGAGTTATTCATATATTTTTTTTTTATGTATGTACCTTTAATTTGAAGGTCTGATTACAGAGCGAGCAAGAATAAGGCCTCTCATCGGTGTGTGTCTTGGTGTGTGTTATCAGACCAGAGGACTGGCTGAAACACTTGCCACAGAAGTCACATCTGTAAGGTCTTTCACCTGCAATTCAATTACACATAGTAAGAAACAATACATCCACCCAGGGGCGTGCCATCCATATAGGCAAATAAGAACTGCCTATCCTTCATTACTTGCATAAAAATATACATATCATGATTGCCGCTCAAGTTTCCACCTATCTTCTGGAGTGAGAGGTAATCGAAGAAGCACGCCATGTGCCAGTCGTCATATTTTGAAAAATTTGAATTTAAAATTTTCCAAGAAAACTGGCAAATTTGGAGAGAAGTCAATTTTCCGAGATCCGTGAATGAAGGATTTTACTTTTTAATTATTGAAGATAATATTAGCGATTCTTAAATGAAAATTTGAAACAGAAAAAGATTCAATTAAATGAGACTGAATTTTCTGTTCTAAATTTTCGTTTAAGAATCGCTAATATTGTCTTTATAATTAAATATTACAATTTGAGGTTTAACTCGGTAAGTTATTCCAAAAATAAAAGAAGGATTTTACTGTATTTGTCTGTGCTTGACTGCTACACTATTAACACCGTTAAGACTGTCATCAAGAATAGTTCATCTTTGGATCAGAGAGATTGTAAATTCATGAAGAAAATAAGATAATCTTACCTGTGTGTGTCCTTATATGTTTAACAAGAGATGCTTCATTAGGAAATGCTTTGGGGCAATAATTGCACATGTGGGGACGAGTCGGGTCTTTCTCTTGAATCTAAAATCAATAATACACAGATATAATATAAGTATTCTAACATTTGGCAGAGGTGTCCATCGCAGGATATGCAGTTACTTACTGAAACAGGATGGGAATTAACTTTATGGGTGTCGGCATCTGCTGGGGAGGAGAACACAATGCCACACATCTTACACTCCAGGCTAACTGAACCTGACTTGTGTCTTGCTATGTGGGCCACCATCTTGCCCAGGGACTGGAAAGTCTGGAAAACAAGAGATTATTTATAATTGGTAAGTAAAAACATAGTAATTACCATGCGAGTCATTCTCCAAACAGTCGAGTTCATAAACGGTAAAGTTTTTACAGTTATTGTTTTTTTACCTTTTAGTATATCTACAATTGGTTTCATATTTAATGTTTTTTAAATCAAAACTCTTGTAGAAACGTCCTATATAACCTATCATTAAAAAAATGTAAAAAATAATAATATCTGTTGAAAGCATACGTTTTTCCGTTTTTACTAAAAAATGATAAATGTTTAAATGCCTGTGGTAAGTAAAAAAGCAGTATAATGATTATTATTATTATTTACTGTGTTTATATGTAATCAATGGCCTGCATAATACAGTGGTTATAATTTATAATCCTTGGCTACGAATTCAGAGATTGCGAATTCAATTCCCGGCGTGCGCTAGTAAACTTTATTTGTTTAATTTATGTTATTTCACAATTTAATTTAAAATTATATATAGTATACGTTCCAGAGTGCTAGATACTTTCAGTATCTACTTAGTGAAATCGCCACACAGGAGGCGGATAATAATTTGCCTCAGAACTTGTCAATTTTGGGAATGCTGTGTAGAGGATCTTTTCAAGGAGAGTAAGAAGTGAACATGGCACTTGAAGAAACCCGTGTCTCTTCCTCATAAAAGGAAGCAGGCAAATCGTTCCCCAGTCGTAGAAAAGACCCATTCTCATGCGGCAAAAGTCAACTGTGTACAAATGTTGAATGCATTATTACATATTATTTATTTATTTATAACCGTCAGGTTTCCACGGGACGCCGTTATAGATTGAAAGACAGTGCGGCGGGATAATGTTTATTCAAGATGGTAGACAAAAACACAGAAATTTCGCACATGTAAGTTAATCGCAGTAAATTCTAAATTGTTGTTTTTTTACTGAAACCAAAATATTGCATTTTACTTACCAACAGTGGTAAAATTGTGATAATATCAAAAACAAAATTATGTTTTTTTAATAGGAAAAATGAAAAATATTAAATTGTCTTACGTAAAAACTTAAGAAACTCGATACTTAATAACTTCCCATATTCAACTCGTGTTTGCAAATTTCGGTAATTACTTTGGTTTTACTTACCATGGCATCACTGACATCAAACAAAAATTACATAGTAGGGTACTCCATATTAACTTGAAATTTAAAGAAAAGTCGACCGAGATTAATTTGTTTTACCTTGGAACAATACTGGCAGCAGAATAATTTCCTTGCCAATGGCCGGTCAGGATAGTCGTCCTTGTTATGAGATACAGGATGTTCCGACTTGATTGCCACGTGCAGGAGAAAGTCCCGGTGGCAGTTAAACTCCTCATGGCAATAGCGACACGTGAAAACAGGATGTTTGCTGTGGTGCACCTGCCTGTTAATTTAAAAAGAAAAATAGTGATGAAAATATTTTGTAAAAAAACAGTAAAAATATCTAGAATCTCTTAAAATCATAAAAGGTTTACGATTACAAAGAAAAATACAGGATCAACTTATTACCTGTGGTTATCGAGACAAGAAATTTTAGTGTAGAGACGAGAGCAGTATTCACATTGGTAAAGACAGTTGACAGTGATCTCCTCCAATTCCTGTTCAGAAGTCGGAGTGTGGCCGTGCTCTTTGAAAAGATGTCTTTTAATCTGAAAATCATAATGAATGTGTTAACTGTCTTAATAAATTAAGGGTATTTTAAAACATTTTATTTCAAAATTTCATACTAAAATTAATTTTTAAGGTAAGAAATTGTCATTCTCGCCAAAACATCACAGGACATTGGTGGTCACACGGTATTACCCTTATACCTACGTAGCTCACAGGCTAACAGTTCGAGGTGTACTCGCCAACGGGGTTTAAACCATTGCTCCTAAGTAAATTTGAAATGAGTCTCTACTTATTAATTTTTACAAAAACATTAATTTTGGGAGTCGGTGTTTTAAGTCGCGGTCGCGCTGTCATTTGTTTTGTGTTGTGAGCGAATAGCTTCAATATTACCACTTTAAACCTTCTAAAATCTCAGGACATAATACTAATTATTATTCATACCGATGTCTAAAAAATAAAAAAGGTTACAATGCAGTTTATCGATGTTCCAGGAAGTTTTTACTCATTTTTTATTAATTCTGAGAGTAAAAATATAGAATTATATAAGTATATAAAGTAAATCCTCATTATGTAGTAAGTAGTAAGTAATAAGTAATTAGTAAAACTAATAATTTGAAAGAGTACTGGCAATTTTTATTACCTATTCAAGAAAGAATTTTGATATTTGAAAATATTAAACCAATTTCAATACTTCATTTATCATTTTTATTTATTCTTAAATATATTTGTATTACAAAGGTATAGTATATTGTCCTCCACGCTAGGAGTTCACCTGTGTTGTGGAGGACTTTTTCAATTGTAAAGTTATATAATACTAAAACAATACAGTGGAGTTAGTTACACAGAGAAACAATAAAAATTAAAATATAAAATTGATTTTTCCATAGTTATAATAAAAAAAAGTGAAATATAAAAAATTAAATATTAAAAGAATTGCAGCTAGTTCCATATGTGTTTTTTGTATTCTGTAAGATTAGATGTTTTATATTGTTTTGGAAGTGATTTGTATAGTTTTATAGCCTGGAATCTGTAGTGTTTTTGTCCAAAGGATGTGTTGGTTTTTGGTATTAGTAGTTGGTGTGCATGTCTTGTTCTAGTATTGCGAGAAATTTGTGAAGTTTTAAATGTGTTTAGGTTCTTGTAAAGGAAAGTAAGTAATTGTTTTGAATATAATTTAATCTAATTTCATACTTCTGACACACAAACAAAAGAATTTATCCCCAAAGGAATTTATTTTTTAATAAGAAAGTTGTTCGAAATGAGGTTTCTTTTTTGATGAAAATGTATTATATTTAAAAAGTTAAAAATGACAGTAAAATTAGTTTTTGGGGTGTTATGCCGTGTTGCACTAACTCCTTCTTTAGCCAACGTTTCGGACAACGTTACAGTGTCCATCATCAGGGCAGATGTGTAATTGATAGTGGTGAAATATGTGTTTAAGTACGTCTGTGCGATACCGTGTTGCCAGGAAACTACTCTACGAGCTGGTTGTACAGTAAAATTTAAAATGGTTTTCTGCGTTTAGCTTTGGTGTAGTCGTCATTTACCGGATACCAAGAACTATTGAGCTTAGCTCCGTCGTCTCTATCAATATTAATGGGATTTTTGTGAATTTCGATTGCTTCCGTAATTAGGCGAGCTCTGTGATTATTTAGTATTTTTCAAAAATTCTAAAAACTTCTGTCTTCAGAATGCTCTAATTAATATGATAAATTTTATGCAAGAGATTTCGTTGTAGGAGACAACCTCACCATTTATATGAAAATTCCTACAATAGTCACGCTTCGGGAATATTCCCAAAAATTTTCCAGTGAATTTACCCATCACTACCAGCAACACACTTCTGTTAGTTTATCTTTTCGGTGGCTAACATGAGTTGAAGCACAAAAATAAAATTGCAAAATGATAATAACCTGCGCTGGGTTTGAAAAAGCCTCCATACAATGATCACATTGGTGACAGTAGCGTCTCACTCCGTGGGCAGTTTCCTCATGCATCAATCTCATGGACAACCTGGTGAAGTATTCACCGCATTCCGCACAGGAGCTGCCGTCATACTCCTTGGAGGACTTGGTCATGAGTTCCCACGTTTCCTTTTCTTTTTGGGAGTGCTTGGAGGAGTTAAGAGCTCTTTTGGCACGACCACCCCGGTGGAGGTAGCAAACATGACGATACAGAAGATTTTCATCGGCGAATCTCTAGAACATTTCAGAACAAAAAATCTTGAAAAAACATTCAAAATAAAATCCCTCATAATTTTAAAGTCACTAATTAACAAAGTCTTACTTTATTACATATAGTACAGAGTCCCGCTTCCTTGCCCATATGGAATTTCATATGAAACTCCATTCGATGTTTTGATTTGAACCTTTTGTTGCAGAAGCCACAGAAAAATAAGCATTTTGAATTGTTCTCAGGGACCATCGGTTCTGTGTTTATGAACTGTTCAGAACTATTGTCCGAAGGAAGTTCTGCCTGAAATCATATATCAGTGTTAAATGGGTCCATATTATATATTTGTAGAAATTAAACTAACCTCTTACATCGTTGATACGTAGTGTAAGAGCTCATCCATAGATGGCGCTAGATATTAGTCTATTAGACGGCGTTTAGCTTTCGAATATTGTAGAGACCGACTGCATAATAAATAAGGTGGGAACCTCAAGGTCAGTGTCCACATTATTCCCACCGCCTGCTAATTAAGATATCAGAACCCACTGTCCTACCACATTAAAAGCCCAAGTGTTTGTTGAGCTGGAGTTTTTTTTAATAAGAGAATTTGTGAGAAACCCGAGAGACACAACATAACATAACATAGAATTCGGACAGAGTTAATTAAAATAGTCAAATAATACTTACAGGAAAAGTATGGAGGTTCATGTGTACAAGCAGCTGTTCTTTGGTAAAGTAGGTTAGAGAATGACACAGGACACAGATGTAATTTCCACTTGGTGTGCTGTGATTCTGTATGGAATGACTGTATAGAGATTCGATATCCGGAGCTAATCCATTACAGAGGGTGCACATATACATTGCTGTATTTTCCAAGACCAACTGGTAGCTTTCATCGTCTTTGACAATATTTATATCTACATCTGATTTCATCAAATCACTGTTTGCAGTAGAAATCTCATCCGATGTTTGCTCTACCGTTTCTATAATGACATTTTCACTGATGTCATCGACGATTGTATCCATGTGGGTGATCAAGTTGTGGCTCATATTAACTCCGTTATTATGAGTGATTAGAGTAATTATTCTTCCTTTCAGTTCATCGTTAGCATCGGACACAATCTCCGCATAAATGTGATCATTATGAACACATTGGTTCGTATCATCATAAATTTTCTTTTCCATATCTTCAAAATTTTGTTCCGGAGCAGAACTATCGCAAAATTGTTGAAACATTTCTTTCAGAACATTATCAGAGTCCAGAACAGTTTGGTGGAACTTGAAATGTTTCTCCAATTGTTTTTGACACTGGAAACAAATATTTTTGGGCAAATCATCAGTCGGGGCCACATTGATTGGTAGGCAGGTATTTATTTGATGAAAAACTTCAGATGTCTCTAATATGCTCAGCATACTGTGGCTGTCGGAATTACTTCCGGAACATAACCTACAGATGGTTAAAGCAACGTGATTTGTTTCCTCCGGAACTATGTTCACCTCTTCTGAGTTATAGTTTTCATTACTGATTAAGAAAGATTCATCCAGAGAGTTGCCGGAGAAATGGTTTTCCCGCAGGAGGACAGAAATGCTTGTGGCGCAGTCAGCACTCAACACATCGTTGTAAGAAGTGTCTTTCAAAAATAGCGTGGGAATGGAAGTAACTTTCAGAAGTTTCTTGTGATTTTTAACAAAACTGTTGGCAGAGAAATGGACAGAGCAGATACTGAAGTTCTTATTTAGTGTTTCCGTCATGTGTGATACTAAATCCTTTCTGTTGCACATTAGCAGCCACTGCAGACATCTGGAAAGACATATCTGAGAACATCTTGTATGTATAGAGTAAATCATAATATCATCCGGAAGCTTTACGAACATACAAACCTATTCGCATTGAGAGGAAAGGGGAAGAAATGAACATCTGGCGACATGTTGTCAGTGTTGGTGCAGCCAGGCACCGCACAAGACTTCATCGGAAATAATTCCTGCAACCGTAAAAGATCAATGTAACTCTTAAATAATTTTATGAACGCAAGTTTATATATTACCATGTCACTGTGTTTTGTCTACCAATAAATAAATTATGGCATCAAACAAATTTATGTGTATTGTACTTGAAGCATTGAGTGGAAAATATAAATTTTCGCTAAGTTCCGAGATAATCGCATTCAAAATTTTTGGTAGAATATATTTCCATAAATCTTTACGTTAGACCAGGGGTGGGGAAGCTGCAGCCAGTGAGGCATTTGGAGCGGCCCGCGAGTGTTTTCTGCGCGGCCTGCTGACCACAAAAAAATACTTTCAGAATGCGAGAACGGTTTTCTTTCACGGTGTTTCAGATATTATTAAGACATTATTACAAAACCCAGAGAAAAGTATAACATAATTGACAGGTACTCACTTATGCACCTATATTACTAAAAGCATTACATTGGTGAAACACGCGAGGCCCACACATATTATGAGAGTGTATTATTAAATATTTTGTGCCTATTTGGATTGAAGCGGAACCTTTTGAAAATCTTCGAATCTTACAAAAATGGCGTCAAAACTTAGGAAATTTCGATAATGATTGAAATAAATGGAACATTAGAAACTTTGACGCATCTTTTACCATCATCTCCCTGACGAAGTGTTGTTTAAATCATTTGTGTGTAAGCGGAGTACGGAAATTGTACCTTGATTATTTCTATGCACACATGCTAAGTCCTTAAAATAATTAGTACGTAGATTTTAGAATATTCCATTTCAATAAAATACAATAAGTGTGTATGACTAGTCCGTTTATTTATACATCACAATTACTTACCACCGATTTGCAGTCCTCATCTGAAAGCAAAAGAAATAGTAAGTAAGTTATATGATCGAATATTGTATTAATGTGTTCACGGCAGCAGGTTATTTTTGATGAGGAAATAGTTACCTGTCATTTTTATTTAATTTTGCGTTGTAAATGTTTACGTCAAAGAAAACACATAATGTAAATACTACACCAGGTTACTAGACTACAAAAACATTGGCTGAATCAACAACAAATTTAAAAAAAACTAAACAACGTTCGAAGACGATGTTATTTTACCAAAGGCATAAATAAACCACCGACCCAAGGCGAGAAATGGGAAACGTCAAAAATCGGAACATCCTGAACCATAAATAAACCGTCCTGAACTGTCAAATTAATATGTCATAGATAAAACCGTCGAGTTTTATTTGTTTGCTCTTATCTTCGCCCGTCGTCCCACGGGTCGGAAAGCAATCGATATAAACCGAATGCCGCAAGACCACCAATGCCAATTAATTAAAAAATGTCGCTAGAAGAAAGGTATTTTTCGCTCGAATAATCGCGTAGACCACAAGGTTCTCCTCGGCCGAATTTCGGCCGAACGACATATTCGTAAACAGGGAATTTTTATCTAAATTCTGAAATCGATTTCATTCGTGTGGCACGTCGGATATTTTCATTCCAAAAATGACACCGGAAGTCGTCGCTTTCCAGGACTATTCCCGGGCCGAAATCTGGATGAATGCGTTTTTTTTAACTAATCTTATTTGGGGTTAAAGCCCAGTACTAATTTGGTTCATGTGGCCTATAGGATGGAATTTTTACGGTTATCGCTTGGACAATTTCCTTTGCAGCGTCTTGCAGCATTCGGTTTATATCGATTTCTTACCGACCCGTGGGACGTCGGGCTAAAATATTGAGATGAAAAATAATATTATTAAGAATTTTGACACTGGCAACACAAAAAACGCCACCATTGTGTAGATACCTTATATTACTAATAAGGTTAGCTGTGATTGGTTTATTTATGGGTTAGCTCATTGAGGGGGTAGAGCTGTGATTGGCTAGAAAATCGTGACGTAGATGGAAGATCGTTTTTCACCGTGAGATTTGAATTTATGGCATTTATATAGAGCAGTTTCACTTCAAGTGCGAAATACAAATGACTTGGAATGCATTTGCAATGATTTATTTATAATGCGTTGGTCGAGGTTATTTATAAACACGTTGTACATATTGCCTTTGAAGACATTCAAATTTTTAAATTAATAGTCTCACTAACCACAATTCGAAATCGAAGCAAAGAAAGGAACTTCTAATGGCGTTAACTGTATTTATTTATTGGATGATTTGTATAGCGCCGCTTTTGTGAGATATCACCTCAGGGGCGCTTTACAGTTAATGCAGATATTACAAAAAAATATAAATATTACAAATTGAAATTGAAATTAAGTTAAATAAAATGAAGTACAGAAACAGATGACACGAAGATGGAGAATCTGCTGCAAGAATCCTAGGTGGTGAGGAAACTGGACCAGCTGCTGCAGCGAGAGAGTCCACCAACAGTGCCAGCACGAGGTTCGTCATCCGTCCAGGTATGTGTCTGCTGCTAATAAAGCGCTGACACAATGTCCTCTCATGGATTCCAGACCTTGGCAGCACCGCTGTGACATTCGACGAAGGTAGAGGATGGAGACTCTGCAGCAAGAATCCTAGGTGGTGAGGAAGTTTAGTGATCATATGTGAATAGCCAGGTACTTCCCCACCTTCCTCTCCCCATTTCTTTCCCCTTCCTACACCGAAATAACTTGAACACTTTTCGTCACAGCTAAATTGAAAAATACAATTTATTTTTACACAACATAATTATACGAAAATAAATTTCAGCATGGATTTCAATAATTATTTTCATAACATCACTCCACATAGGAGACCCCGAGGAAAACAAATTCCTGACGGCCTATATCACTTTTGGTGATGCAGTGCCAAAGGTCTTTTAAAGAGAAAACACGAAAATCATGAGTGAGAGTGAGTGAGATAAATAATGTTAACCAAACCAATAATGTCAACTAAAGTCAAGTTTTTTTGAAGTATTTTGAGGCTTCAGACCAGAGGTGGCTGCCAAATTCAACAGTTGTTAAAAGTATGTAATGGTGATGTATTGAAAGTATGTAAGTGCGTGGAAAGATATACCAAAATTGCCAGAAAAATGGGTGTAGTGAGGTGGAACTACATAATATTATTGTTAAGAGTTGAGTTGAATTGAATTTGTTTCACTTGATCTTTCACTCGTCCTTCACGCTTCTACCATTCTCTTCTACATCCTACATTTTCCTCACACCCCTTTATTCGGTTATTACTACACTCCTAATTTTACTACACATACGTATTAGTTTCACTTGATCGTGCCATGTTTTGCTTGGGCGTTTCCGAATTCTTCCACCATACACTAGGTACTGTATGCCACAATTTAACTGTTAAAAACTACATTACATCGACTCTGTATCTCATTTCAGTGCAGAAATATTGCGTTAAGTATTCCTCGGGCGTCCCCAACTTCTTATACCATTCAAACCTATATCTAAACACTGTTGGTACCAATAAGAACAAACTTGAAATTTTTGGCGAAATCGGTTGACTACTTTTCGTATTTTGTGAGCGCAAACATAAGCAGGCGAATTTTTATACATTAAGAAGAAGATTGTACTTCATCAAGTAAAAACTTTGCCATAGAAACTTTGGAATTAGTTTCTGGTTGAAAATCTACTTCAAAATCTTATTAAAAATGACGTTGGAAATAATACGATATGATCTTACATAATACATTAATTTATTTACTCTACGATACATTTATAAATAAAAATCATCTAAAATTATATTTCCCGATAAAAATACATTTGTATAAGTATATAACTGATTTCAGTTGCGCTGGCAATTGAGTTTTTCTCTGCCCTCTACAACAAGAGACACGAAAAATTCTGAGAGAAAACTCCCAAAACAAAATGAATTTTTTGTGGCTGCAAAATGACTTTAAAGAGTACGCGAATAGAAATATACCATTAAATTCCACAATTACAATTAGATTTTATGACAATGTTTTTCTTTCAATATTTTTATCTTATAAAGAAAATGAAAAGATTTTGACTACAGGGTTATAAACGTATGCAATATTTTTACAAGTGTGGATATACTCGTATAATAGCCTCTAAACAGGCGCTATCCTTATTTCAGTGTAACATTCAATCTATTATTAAATGTTTATTAATGATAATGAATTATTTGCTAGAATAATTACCCTTTCTCGCCGCTGAAATTACACGAACGATGAGAGCAAAATTTTTGTGCGTGAGGGGATATAAATATCCATAATATTTGTGCGTGGTGCATAAAATAGTCAACAAATATGCGATACCATAATTTTAGTAGTAGGTACCTACTTTCGATGTATGATGAAATATCAAACGTTTTAAAAACTTGGGGTTATGCAATTCCTCCACAGGGACTGGCTCTTATACTGCTGTGAACTCTTTAAATGTATTAAAAAATGATCTGGCTGAGGATTGAACCTTCCTCCCCAGGGACTGGGGCTGTGCCAAATCCCGATTGGATAGGTCAGACATTTATTTCGTATATTAACTTCTGTAATGTCATCCAATTTCAGAGAAACGCATTCATGCAAAAGTGTAATTCAAATAGATGTAATTAAAAAGAGAAAGATTGGCAATATTATCGTAAAGCCGATTAAAAATCCTTCTTTGAACAATGTAATACAATGTGTGAGAAATGTGAAAACTGAATTAAAACTACCTCGGCACATTAAACCACAAAATTAAACAAAACAAACTTCTAAAGTCAACTGAACTGCCGAACTTAATATGCATAGATTATGGAAATTACACTCCGTTTCAACTTAATTACTATAAGCCCGTCGTTCCACGGGTCGGTAAGCAATCGAAATATAAACCAAATGCTGTAAGACCCTGTGCAGAAAAGTTTTGCTTTACGTTTTAGTTTTACGTTAGTCTACTTTTACAGCGCTAGGTTTATGTCGATTCCTTACCGACTCGTGGGACGATGGGCTAAGAAACAACAATTATTTTCATTGCGGGAGATAGTGCTAAATTCGTTAATAATTTAAAAAACATAAATATGACGCTAGTAGTTAAATTAGCGTCCAAAAAAGTATGTTTCTAATTTTGTCTTATTTTATGTCAAAATAAAAAATTACCCATAAAGATTTGTTAGTAGGTCCTTCAATTTTAAAACCTACTTAATTATAAACAAATTTAATTAAACTATTAAAAACGGAACCATTAAATTCGTCAAATGAAACGTTGCTACCTTAATGGAAATTCTATTTCAAACTTTGTAATATACAGGGTTTTCCAATAAGAGGTGTTATTTTGATATTCAATCGTAAAAGATCAATGGTTTCGTTGCTTGTGTGGCACGTAGCGCCGTCTTGTTGAAAGTAACCAATGTCCAGATCAATACCATCCAATTCCGGCCATAAAAAACATTAATCACATCTCGATAGCGCAATCCATTCACCGCAACTGTTGCTCCAGCCTCATTTTCGAAAAAGTAAGGTCCAATGACTCCGCCGGACCATAAACCGCACCAAACAGTCACACGTTGAGGATAGAGAGGCTTTTTAACAATAACTCTTGGGTTTTCCGAGCCCCAGATGCGACAAATTTGCTTGTTGACGAAGCCACCGAGGTGGAAATGGGCGTCATCACTCAAGATGATTTGCATTTGATTCACTCAAGTGAATTTTAATAATTTCAATGCGTTGTTGAAGCGTGCATCGTTCCATTTTTATTAATGGTGTAGTTTCTACTTGTCGAATGTCAAAAAATAACAGCTTCAAAAGTAACATCTACCGAAATAGCGGGCTATTCAAAATAACACCTCTTATTGGAAAACTCTCTATAAAAACACATTTTTCATAATTTAAGTATGTTCACAAAGTCGCATTAATTGTGGCAGACATACTTTATTTTTTCATTTTTAAAATGAAGCGCATTTTCAATCGAAATAATTTCTTTCTGAATTTTATTTAAGATGGCCGTGCTAAGTGCAATTTGTACATTTCGTTTATAAGAATACTCCAGGTTAATTATAAAATGTAAAGCAACAAAATGTTCTCTGTTACTATAACATTCTATACCTTAATAGAATTTATTTTATATTAATTACTATCCATTATCATAAACACCTCATACCTCGGTTTATGTCAGGTCTTATACAAACCTAGTATTTATTCAACTATTACTACACTATTAGATATTTATTTTAATTATGTATAATCTCACTGCATTTCTATTAACAAATGTATCACTTGCAATAATATTTTTGTGTACATATTACTTGTTCTGTAATTTATTACTAATATTCTCCTGTGTACCACTGTATGCTTATTTTATGGCGTTTAAATAAATAAATAAAATGTATGTGAATATCCAATTTTTATCCATTCTAGATGAAATAAGTTATTTAAATTTCCAAAGTAAGTAGGTAATCTTGATAAATACTATACACAAAACACGTAATTCATTTTACTTAAAACTGCATTTAACTAATAAGATTGGTTTTATAACCGAAACTAATTGATACGATAGATAAATTATAATAAATTGGTGAATTTAAAAAAATATATAATATTATATCTTAGGCAGATACTCTGTCAATTTTTTTACAAATTAGTTGTAAGTTAAGTCCATTTTTGAAAATGACGCATTTTGGGAGATACTTCTCCCAGTCTATAAGGACTCATAAAAGACATGCTCATTTTCATTACAGTGATAATATTAAAAAGAGAGACGCGCCGCGCTATGTATTTGTATTTAAAAGTTTACAATAGACGCCCACGAAAATTTTGAATTAATTTTACTAAACAACATTTATCGCTTGAATGATGTTTCATCAAAGTTTGAAAATTTTAAAGCAAAACGAAAAAGTAGTGAAATTACAATTACTTTTTAAATACTTATAATGTGAAATTATGCGATGAAAATCGTCGGTAAGCGACTTTAAAACTTTTTCCATGTTGGCGTTGAAAATTTTAACATTTTTATCGATTTTTTATCTGCGTTTTGTACGTTCGAAAATAGAGAATTTATTTGAAATTGAACGTAATGCTAAAATATTTCCCGCGCAGTAAGCATTTTGACATTTCGCTTAAGAGAAATGCATTGCAAAATATCAGTTGCTACGGTGGTTAAATTCAAAGCAAATTCTAGTTCTAGAGAAATAATCACAGCCACACAACCGAAATTAGTATTTTCGATTAGGTATATTTAAAATTGCCTCGTCTAATCGAAACAAGAATACCTGTGTCAAGTGCAGGCGCACGCCATCACATGTCATGGTGAGCTCGCTAGAAAGTAAGAGGCGCGTTACTGTTAAAAATAAGTTTCATAACCATTCCATTGCCTCGTTTATTATTTATGCTTTTGTCATCTAAACTTGTATGTCCGCACGAAATTTATCACACAAAAGCATTTCATTTTATTACATTGTAAATAAAATCGGGGAAGGTACCTACGTACCGGCAAAAAATCGGGGTAGATACGTTCTTATTTAATATTTGAATGTGTTCCATTCCAAGCGCAATAAACCATAGCAATTTTTTTGACAGATTACGGGGGAAAAAAAGATTAGAAGAAAAAACAGTATTTAAGTAGTGGGTTAAGATTGGTAGTTGAATGAAGCATATGTCGTGTGTAATTTTGGAAAAAAACAAGCAAATAACGTTTTAATTAGAAGAACCGCTTACTATAATTATTAACACGCAACAATATCACGCTTCCTTGTACCTACTCGTGAAAAATCGCGGAAAATGATAATAATTTACACAATTTACACACTGCGTATAACTTTCAAAATTTGAAAGTTATACGCAGGTACGCAATTATTTCTGTTTTAAATTGAGTATAACTAACTAACATGCCTTTTCCTAGCAGTGATAGGCAGAGTGGATAGACAGCCACACAACTCTGTTTCGGCAAACTCCTAGCAACTTTGTTAGAATTTTTCGTTGTTTGAAAAACTGACTGACTTTTGTTTTAAACGCGCTTCTTACGATTAGTACTCAGAAGGACAAATATTATACTATAAAATTGGCAATGTACACCTATATTTATACCTATAGCTGTAGTTAGTATATATTTAGGCCTCGAATTGAAGCACGCACCAAAACGTAAATTTAAAAAAAAAATGTATGGCCGAGCAGAGCTTGAACCTAAACTTTGAAACATGGTCGTGTAAGTGGGTAGGTAGCATTGATATAACTTGGTAGGTTGGTGGTAGGTAAGCCCGAACTTTTAAGAAACTAGCAATTCATAAATTAGTCCTGGATCGATCATGAACTTCCATGAGGATGATTGGGAACTGTCGTTCAAGTATAGGTTTTTTGGCGCTGGGGGCATGATTTCGATAACGCACCCCTCACAATAGGGCGAACGTTATAACCGGTACAGTTACATGTTATTTATTTATGTTTGTTTACTTTATATCTTAATTTATTCGTTTTATTTCCTTGGCTTGGCTTTTCAGATTTTGAATTATTTAATTACTATTAGGTACTAAATTCCTAAAAAAATTTGTGAGTCGTGAGTCCGTCTATATAATATACTATTATGTAGAATAACTTCTTATTAATAACAAATGAGCATTGTCTGAGATGCTTTTATTGTGTACTCGCCAAATTCCCGCAGTCACCTTCATCTTGTTTTGAAGGTCAAGTGTGCGAAATTTCATCAACCTCGGAATAAAACTGTAGATATGTATAAAATCAAATCCACGCCGCCCGCCTGTCCGCCCGTAACAAACAGACGCTCTTCTTTATACATAATATATTAGAGAAGAAAAAGATGGTGGGGTAACCTAGCGATACCTAAAGCTCTCACTAATCGTGATAATAATTCGCAACGAGAAAAGCATTTATGAATTTAGTGTGAGTCCGTCTAGATAATATCACAATTATAATAACATATGAGCATTGTCTGAGATGCTCATCATAAGACATATAAAATAATGTCGGACTAAAATCACCTCAGGAGATTTCACCTCATCTAACGACAAGCGTTTCACAGTGTCATTGTAAGCCATGATGTGAGCTTCTCTGTAATTTCACAACCGAGTTGTGTCAATACTAGGTATAATAATAACATGTTGGTACACAGTGCACTTTTGCCATAATACTGATGACCAACTCTCTTTTATTGAATGCTAGTAAATATCGAATATTCTTTGAAAGGCCACTATTCGGCTAAGGTGACTTGTGTTTTCTTGTACGAGAACTTTAGCAAGCATTACTTAGAAAATGGGTGCGTTAACGAGAGAGTACGCAACCTACTGGCTGTACCATTTTACTAGGAAAACACTTGTAAATATTTATAGGTTTCATAATGTGTCAAAATCGTCAAAAAGTTATTCAGGGCCAGGGGCCAATGTTATTTCAAGTCAGAGTAATCAACATCACGTGAAATCTAGAGTTAACTAGGTACTATTAAATATTTCATAACACCCCGATCATCGAAGTTTCATGTTTTATCCCGGAAAAGCTGTATTTGCCACACTTGCAAAACGATTGTATGTTAAAAAAAATTCTCATCAAAATGAAAATTCAGAAAATTCAAAAGTGAAATAGTCATAAAAAATGATGAAACAAAAACTAGGTTTAATAGTTACCAATATAACCAATTTAGCCTAGTTTTTGTTTCATCACTTTTCATGACTTTATATCACTTTTTGGAGGTGTGTTGAACAGCCGGAATAATATCTTTATAAAGTAATATAATTGTTATAATTATAATTTAGAATTACTGCATACTTTCCATATTAATTAGATCGTTTCTACGTTTTTTCTTAACGTATTACTTAGTATGTATTATTGTGACAATTATACTACGGTTTCAAGCTACAATTCTGTATTAAAAAGATGACACACCATTGACAACTCTTTTTCTTTGTTGGCTGATGTTTTTAATATGCCTATATTGAAGTATATAGCTATAGGTAGTACTAAAACATTTTAGCAGTACGTATTTTAACGAGGTCACTGCATAACGGTCGGTTTTTTTATTGTTTTTGTTTTTCTTCATTCACTTTGTACCAACGTATATTATTTTTTCTTATGTCTTTGTTTACTTAAATACTTATAATTTTTATTATCTTTCTTCTTTCTATATTTAAAAAAAAAACATTAGTGTCAATAACTACCATGTACGTATAAATAACTAAATCATTTACCTACAGTAACATAATCGTCATCATCAATAATGCTAATGTAATTTATCCATGCGGTTCAATGAACACGAATTTTCGTTGAATTTAAGTCT
Source organism: Hesperophylax consimilis (assembly GCF_061612785.1). NCBI lineage: Eukaryota > Metazoa > Arthropoda > Insecta > Trichoptera > Limnephilidae > Hesperophylax > Hesperophylax consimilis. Next base: position 3,756,751 of record NC_142840.1, on the reverse strand, counting down.
CATTTTCAAAATTGGAACTGATTGTGTAAAGAATTCAGAAAATATAACAATAACAGTTTTACGGAAAGTTATTTTAATTGTTGTTTTCAAAAATGAAACTTTTTACTAGTCTGTGCTAGAATAATTAAAAATCTCGTTAGAAAATTGCAATGTAATGGTCTAAGCGCAATGCTGTTACTAGGCAATATTGAATGTCATTATGAGAATCAGAGTGAAGAACAGTGGCGGATCCAGGGGGGGGGTCACGGTGGTCATGACCCCCCCCCTGGGCCCCAGCCCAGGGGGGGTCATGACTACCTAGGTCCTGGGCCCATCCAGGACCTAGGTGGACCACTAATTAAAATTGTTAAACATAATTTTTTTATATATTTTTTGTCACAATATAAATTTTATTTAAGTACTTTCAATATTTAATTAATTTAATATAATACTTTGTTTGACGGCAAACGCATTATTCGGGAACGAACGCATCGAAAATTCGAATGTTACCGCGTCACCGCGCACCGCCACCGGCGCGCGCTTCGGCCGCCACCTTTCATATTATTATGACACATTTCGTGTAACCACGTGTGACGCTTGCGCGCGCTTTGTTTCGACTAACGTCTAGCGTCTAGCAAAACCTAACCTCAATCGGAACGACTAAACTTTATTAATAAAGTGTTTACTTTTATTTGTTTACTAAGTTTAAAAAAATAAGTTCCAATAAAAGTAATAGTGTTCTTAAAAATTGATGCTGCAAATTCAATTCATTACAAGAAATGGTAAGTAATCTAATCAGTTTCTTCATTATGCCAGTGTATGTGTGTTTAAACTCAAATGTTATTTGTTAATGTTCTAAGGCTGGGGTTAGACTCGTAAGTTTTTTTCCTGTAAATCGCTCTTGAAGGCGAGTTTGGCCAAATTCCCAATGTAAACGACACCAAAAGTCACTTAACGTAATTTTAGTAAGTTACAGAACTTATTCTTTCGGAAGTTTTTTGACAGGTCTGGACAGGTCTAACGCTCCCGCGCGAATTACCAGCCTTCCTATACTTCCTAAAGCAATTCTTAAGGCGAGACACAACCTCGTTCATCGAGGTTTTGCCCAAGGCTAACATTTTAATTTATTTCGGCGAAATTATAATTGAATTTAAAAAAAATAAAATTATGCCGCACGAGGGATGCAAGTTATTTATATTTTAGATTAATAAAACAATACCTTACAATTAATATATTTTACGTTCAACGATTTTAAAACTTTATAACCCGTGTATAACTATAAAGTTAGCGGACTTAGCGGTAAGTACCAGATTTTATTTTTCTAGATTTTTTTTATTTATTTTTTTTTATTTCTTTTTATTTAGGAAGCAAACAGTCGTACAATAAAAATTATAACAATAAACATTCATATGTTCTAGACCAATTAAGTTCCATTAAATTAAATGTAGATTTAGTATTTTTTACCTACAGAACATATTAAATGGCAAAAAATAAACATAATAAAGAAATACATAAATATAAAAACAAAAAGAAAAAATACAACTTTTCGCATAGTTATACTATTCACTACGGGTGATAATAATGTACTTTTCACAACAAAAAAAATTGAGTAAAATAAAAGTATTTTAATTTATTAATTTATTAAGCTGAATTTTATATGATATTAAGTTATGGTTGAAAATGTCAACATCTCGTAAGGCATTGTGAGTTTCACAGATACGTACTATTACAGAGTTTTGCGCGTATTTGGATTTACAATGTGGTATTCTAAATAAATCATTCGATCTGGTGTTTTGCTTGGGGCAACGAAATGCAATCCTTTCTAAAAGATATGATGAATCAACTAGGCAGTTTACGATTTTGTGTAAGAATAATGCATCAGAGATTTTTCTACGTTTATTTAAAGTGACAGGGACAAATCGATGGTCACTAAAACGATACGATAGGTGTTTCATAAATTTGTTCTGAATATTTTCAATGCGATCAATATATGTTTGATATTGAGGATTCCAAATTACTGAGGCGAATTCTAGTTGTGACCGTACATATGACATATATAATAGAATTAGGGTGTGTGCTACCGTAAAAGGCTTTGTAATTCGAATAATGAAACCCAATTGCTTATAAGCTTTTTTTAGAATATTTTCAATATGATCCCTAAATAACATTCTAGAATCTAGTATTACTCCAAGATCTCTTATTGTTTCTACTCGTTGTAGAGGTACATGGTTTAGTTTGTAAGTATAATAAATTGAATGTTTTTTTCGTGTAAAAGTAATAACATTACATTTATCTATGTTTAGATATAGTTGATTGTTTTTGCAATATTCCTCAATTTACCAAGGTCTTCTTGTAATTGGTCGCAATCATCTATGGAGCTAATACATTTATATAATTTCATGTCATCAGCGTAAAATAGGAAACAAGAATTACTAATAAGACGATTCATGTCGTTTATGTATAAAATAAACAAGAGAGGCCCTAGATGGGAGCCTTGCGGTACCCCTGAGGTAATAATTATAATTTGTGACATGTAACCTTTTAAAGCAACAGCTTGACTTCTATTTTTAACATATGAAGAGAACCATCTCAGAAGATTTCCACATATACCATTCTTCGAGAGCTTGTTTAACAGTATGTCGTGATGTCGTGATTAACTTTGTCAAAAGCCTTAGAAAAATCTGTGTAGATGGAATCTACCTGTTTCCCATTATCCATAGAGTTAAGAACAAAATCAGTAAACTGTCCTAGGTTCGAATCAACAGATCTGCCTTGAAAAAAACCATGTTGATGCGGGCTAATAATAGTATTTTTGCATAAGTCAAAAAGTTGGTTATACACGATTTTTTCCAAGATTTTACTTAAGATACATAGTTTAGAGATAGGTCTATAATTTTCAATGTTGTGTTTGTCCCCTTTTTTAAAAACAGGTGAAACAAAAGCTTGTTTCCAAATGGTAGGAAATACACCTTCTTTAAAAGATTTTTGGAACAGTAGTGTTACAGGAGTAACTAGTGTTTCAGCACAATTAACAATAAAAATTGGGTGTAACTTATCACAACCGGCACTTTTTTTAGTGTCCACATTTTTGAGATGTTTTAACACTAATGGTGCAGATGATGCAAGACCCATAACCCCATGATGCTAGATGATGAATTAATAACTTCGGAAGTGGACACATTTTTAATATTTGTAACAAATTCTTCAGAATCAATTAAAATGAAGGCTAAAAGTGTGGATAGATTTTTTTACTAAGATTACGAAAACGTTAGTAATTTTTTTTAGAAATGCATAGTATTATTTTTAATGATGGATTTTGAATGATTTACATGAAAATGTTCCGTCTCCGATTATGTTCCCTTAATTTTGTAAAATTCCACACTGATTATTTTTTTTATACGGCAACACTTTGATATCCGGCGAATTTTTGAATTTGACGTTTAACGTTCACTAGATTTATTGTTTGTTCTCTGCGAACTTAACCTTTGATTTGACTTTTTGCATGAGTAGGTGGTTTGGTATATTTATGCTTTTTGCTAAAGATGGCGGTGTTTTGACAGATGTTATGAACAGAACTCCGTACAATTTCATGCCATTTTTGTGACATTCGTGTGGAAAACGTTCTTTTTTAAATGACTTTCGGCTAGTTAATTGCCGTTTTTTTGCACATATAAAATTATGTCCCGTCTTTCCGGTTTATAAAAAATGGTCTGATTTTTCGAGTTGAAATTTTAAAAAAATCACCAGGGTTTCAAAAATACGATTAAAAAAAATACGGAACGTCTTAGAATATTTGCCTAAACCGGATTTTTTTTTAAATGTGATGCATGTGGCCTATTATCGGTCCAATCCTTTCTAATCCTAATGTTTCTGTTTTTAACATTTACGTATTTGAAATTTTGAATACGAAGCCGGTTGCCGTCAGCAGATGTCAGGTAGGTAGCTGTCATTCGGATAAAACGAAATTAATTGTCGCCTTTGACGGAACAAAAGCGCATAGATAATTGTTTAATTAAAGCCAAAATCTATTTCAACACTTTATTTGGGCCTTTTTGTCTTTCTTAACAAAATCGAGTAAATTTGACAGTAGCAGGTCGTTGTTGAAAGGAAGCCATCTTACCGCAAATAAATTTACAGATTGATATAAACGGTCGCATGAGCATTTACACAGGCACAGGTCGAACCTCCGAACAACTTCCGTGATCATTAATTACCACAAGTCGGATGCATATGTAAACGCTCCTGTGAGCTGTGAGTGACCTGTCAAAATTCAAAATATTATGTAATCCGTAAATTTTAATTGCGTGTATAACCCCAGTCTTAAAGTACCTCGTAACCCGGGAATGTTTGTCTTTCTTTAAAAAAAAAAAAAAAAAACTTGACCACGACTACGTGACCCCCCCCTGGCGCCAAAGCTGGATCCGCCCTTGGTGAAGAAACAGTATAATTTATTGCCGAATTAGATGAGAAGTGAATCTAATTCATCTAATTACTTTCTGCGTAATATTTTCGAATTTTAAATCATACTTAACTGTCGGAGAATAAAAGTTTTCTCGTAACTTTTCAAAAGCTCATGCTAGTCATGTTTATTCATTTAAATCACACCTATTACTAAACAGTACAATATCTTTGTAAAATTGTAAATATTGAAATTGAATTGAATATAGAATAACAATAATAATCAATTCGACAAAACGTACCTACATCATACATAATATAACACCAAACGACCGAGTATGTTAATTTTTAGTGTTCAGAATTGAAAAGTTTTCCTACTGCAAATTTTCAAAATTCATTCGATTCTTAATTTTGGAAAAAATGTTGAATAGTTGCCTTGCGGTAGAGGTCCATTCGTTGCCCAAATCTGCAATTTTAATTTCGTAATATTACCACGGGCATACGCTAGTAAAACAATGTAATTATTTGATTAAATAAGTTTTAGTACAAAAATTTGTAGGTATTGCAAATTTTTTATCTCGCTATATTTTTTTCATATTTATATAAGTTTGGTGGAGTAATCGCAGGAAACCGTTTTTGTGTCGCGAATTTGTGTGATATATTTGTGTAATCTTGAAGGGACGCGACAATATTGACGGTCAACACTTTGCCATGCAAGACTCTTATTGATGGCCAAGATAATTGTTTGTTTCTCAATAGGCAATAATTTATCTTGCTCGTTTACCATCACCTTTATGCAGCCTTTACACTATACGCCAACTTGTTTTACGGCGCGAAGATGTATTCGGTAGGTTATACTTGTATAGAGGTATAGTTGCGCACATGTAATTAGTCCATCTACTCTCCCCCTTCTCTTTTAGTTGCGGTTTGCTCTACTCCGCCTTCAGAAATGGCCGATTTTAACGCGTCATGGTCTCATCATAACTTATTGTAAAACAGTCTCCTATTTAAAATAAACATCTCAAAGAATTTTATTTTCCTTTTCGAAAACTTACTATTACAGGGTTCTAGCAAAAGAATGAATGAAAAACGTATATTTTTATATAAGTTCTGTATACAGGAACCTATTTTCTAACAGTCAACTATTTAATTTCTAAATATTTGCATTCATGTCGTAAATCGTTTTTTTAAATTTATTTATGGAATACATGGTGTTTAATCAAGACATTTACAGAGAATAAATTCATTAAATCACCATAAGTACTAGGCAGCTGCCTGTTTTATGGTGACCAATCAAATACTGTATGAAGTGTAAACATATAGATTAAATTATTTTATATTTAAACCACTTATAAACAATAAAATAAATACATTTTAAGTTGCTAAAAATACCTATAATGTGAAGAAATTGGTAGGTTTTTCGTATATCCCTTGATGTAATCCAATTCATACCTCGATATAAAATCCAGCAAATGTTGGGTTTTTTATCATTGCGACCATGAATAATTATTTTATTTCTGCTCCTGAAAGGAAAAGTATCGTAATAACTGTATTATATTAAATTAAGTCAGGTATTTTCAAGAGTTATAATAACAAAAGAGTAGAGGAGATGTACCGACTACGGTATAGCTTAGGAAAAAATCGCATTAATTACAATTAAATCGTTTATTACACATTTAAATCTTTAGAAACGTATAGTTATTTATCACAAAATGTTATCGAAATATAAAAAGTCTTCAATTTAAACATAAAATTAAACAACAGAATAAATCAATAAATAAACAATGCGATGACCGTAAAAATCCTATTCTATAGGCTACTTAAACCAAATGAGCGCTGGACTCTGAGAAGTATCTGGCAGACGACCTGAAAGGTCATCTCCAGAAGTCATAAAATATTTCATCCGCCACCTGAATTAAATCGATGCCAAAATTTGGATATGAGTTCCCTCTTTACGAATATACAGGGTGTATCGGCACGTAGGTACCCGACAAACTTTAACCAGCTATTCCTTAGCACATTTGGAGAAAAAAATGTTATGGGCACTTTGCTGTCCTGTAACATTTAAAAAAAAAAAAATAGTTTTCATATTTTCACCACATGTCACCACTGTTTTATCCTTTGTCAAAGTTTGAAAACCCACCTGGCAATATTTTATTCGAGTTTCGCTGAATAATATACGTACGTACCTACATTAGCGCGCTTTTACGATCACAACGAAATGGCATGGCACCATTCGTCTCATTTTTAGCTATTATTATTTAGTGTGTATGAAAGAGCGAACACGCTTTTTGACACACTTGCTAATAACAGCTGTTGAACACGAGAAACAATGCCAATGACAGTGACGGAGTGTGGATTTTTTTATCATTTTTTGTTTTTAATTGAAAAAAATGTTACCGGAGAGCAAAGTGCCAATAACATTTTTTACTCAAAATATGCTAAGGAAAAGCTGGTTAAAGTTTGTCGGTTACGTGCCGATACACCCTGTATATCATTCTGCCAACATAACATTGAGGAGAACCCTATGGCAGACGTGTTTATTCGAGCGAAAAAATGCCTTTCTCCCCACTAACACTGTCAACTTATCTAATGAATACATGAGTTCATAGCAGATATTACCAAGATTTCCAGATAACGACCAAAAACGTGACATAGCACGCCAATGGAAGTGGCATATGCATTCTTGATTTTTGTAAATTTTTTTTTTATTTGGTTCAATATTTTTTTACATTTCAAAGTTTTCCAGTAATGTTGGCCTCACTGGGTGGCTTGCCCGTGCTGAGGCCTTCATTTTATAATATGAAAATATAATCTAAATACAATCTACAATATAAGATAAAATAATACATTTAATATATAATCTTGTGTGTTTGTGAGTGATGTGTGTTTATATTGGTTTTGTGTGTTACGTGTAGGTTTTATTTTTATTTTATGCTATGACATTTTGGTAATATTGTCTTTTTTTGTTTAATCCATTTTGTAATTTTGTGTGTGAATTTATTTTTATTTTCCTCGATTTTAATTTCAATTTTTAGACTGTTGAAAGCTTTTATAGCATTTATTTATTTATTTATTTATTATTGGATAATTTGTATAGCGCCGCTTTTGTGAGATATCACCTCAGGGGCGCTTTACAGTTGATGCAGGTATTACAGAAAATATAAATACATATTACAAAAATAGAGTGAAGTTAAGTTAAGTAAAATGAAGTATAGGAACAGGTGACACGAAAGATGGAGACTCTGCAGCCAGAATCCTAGGTGGTGAAGAAACTGGTGTCTAAACAGTAATAAAATGAAATCTGACGATTTTATTTGCATGCACACACTTTTTTTATACCTCAGTACCGGGAACATAAGCATAAACAACTGTGGAATCTAATTGATTAAAAATATAAAGACAAAATAAGACACCTGGAACAAATTGTTAGTATTTTAGTAGCGAGTGTGCGACATAAGTATTTTTTCCACCCTTCGAAAAGGATTTCACCGTGTTTCTTTAACTTTACCCACAAAATTACTACAAATTCACTTAAAAACAGGTTATTTTGTCTTGCGGCAATGTAGTTGTGGGTGTGCGACGGGAGGATTTTTTTCCAGCGCCAATAAGTAATCTTATAAGAGGGTTACACTGTGTCTCTTTAATTTTCCCACAAAACAATTGCTTGAATTTCAACAAGTTACTCCCTGTAGCTACAGGTAATGATGTAGAAATACTGGTGGGCGGCCAGGCTGAGCTTGCTGACGTACTTGGTGAACTTGGAGGTGCCCGTATCCGAGTAGACGAGGTTGAGCGCGTTGTTGGCCATGGCGACGGTGATGAGCGTCTCGGAGTCGCGCTCCTCAGGCGCCAGGTACACGGTGCAGCCGCCACAGATGTGCTGGCTCGGCAGGCCGAGGTATAAAATTACATCCAGCTCGTTAACCGAGTAGTGGCTCTTCGGAGGCAGGACCGCATAGCTAGCAGCTGTCCACCTCTGCACGGTGGTATTGGCATGGTATTGGTAGTGTCTTTGTCCAAAGCTTGAATTTACTGTTGGAGTTTTTATGTTTTCTTTGTACGCTTGTCTAACTGGTCTGTTGTGTTATTTTGTGTATGTTGTATTTTTTTTTGTCAAAAATGTAGTTTAGTAGTGTTATCGATCTATGGTTGTGATCTATGGTTATTTATTTATTTTATTTTATTCAATTTTACAATTTCTTTGTAACATTACAGATTGGAGTCTGGGTCATTATAATTGTACCGTTTACACAATGTATTTACAGTGACAAAAACCTTGTAAGTGCACTGAAGGACATGAAAAACATATCAATCCTTTGATCAACTACATTTAAGAAATTCGTGGCTCTGGACACGGGTGAGTTCATGGACAATTGGTGCGGCGCGCTCTAAAATTAAGGAGACTATGGCGACGTCCCCGAGAGTGGTAAAAATAAATTAATTTGAGCCAGAATCTCATTGTTAGATATGTGACCGTTTTGTAGAAGATACAAATATTTGATCAGGGCAATACCACTACTTGTCTCTCACGCGTGTTAATTGGTCATGCATAGGATAAATAGATGGGTATAACCAGGGGTAATATCCGTAGAGATACAAAAATTTAAATCTTAAAAATTTCTTGTGGACTCTTTCAATTCACAAAATATACGTTAATACGGGGCCAAATGATAGAATTTGTCTCCAATACACTTAAGACTAGTGCGTTATGAATTGAATAAGAATTTTTAATTACAAAGCCAAGAAGCTTGAATGCTCTACTAACTAAATCGTTGACGTGTTGATAAAAAGTTAGTTTATTGTCATTAATAACCCCAAGATCTTTGATTTGGTTTAAACGTCAGAAAATAATTTCGTTAATTTCTTAATCAAAAACGTACGGATTCTTTGATCTTGTATACGATACAATATTGCAGCTAGGTGTACTGAAGCCTAGGCCGTTTTATTTTGGCCCAGTTTGAGACACGGTCGATATCACGTTGAAGCAGAACGCAGTCAAGAAGGTATTCAATTGAACGATACAGTTTCAAGCGTAAATAAACCACATTTCAAGTGATCTGCAAAAAGGAAATGGTGCGAATGAATGATGACTGAACCAATATCGTGAGGGTCAAGGTATTGCCATTTTTTACTATCTTACCTATCGTCCCAGAAGATTATTTCTTCTCTAACGGAAACTACTGTATGAAATCGTATGAAAGTAATGATCGTGTAAACCGAAGATTTTTTGTTGAGTTCCGATGTGGGGATCGGTATGAAAAAAATGATGATGTAAAGCTAGCTTTATAGAGGGCGCTCTAGCTTAGATTTGACTGCCATCTCATTTTAGGGTCGTATGAAGTATTCGGTAAATCTCCTCTACGTATGATACGGTGTATGAATGTGAATGAAGTTTGTGACAATATGAATTGGTGTTTCGGTCTATCTTCTCTGCCTACCCCTGCGAGGAAATGGAGTATTGATTAATTATTATATGTTTTTTTGATTAAACCATGCTGTGTCTCCACTGGGTTTGCTTGTGATACAACCCTTTTTATTTCAATTTGTGTATCAATCAAAAATATAAAATTAAATGCAAAAAAATGATAAAATTTGCCAAACTTAACACTTCCATAAAATTAACTCCGTTTTCCTCCAAGATCACCAACATGCCCTTTCGACACACATCTATTGTGTACCTGATGAGATAAACTGATTTTAATTTCTTAACAATAATATTATTTCAAACTAGACCCATAGAGCTACAATCAGAGGCGCTACTGCGTACTAATATTCCATCGAAACTTGTTCCACTATAAGAACGCGATAAGCGGTACGCTTAGAGCGTGAGCACACAGAGAGCGGTCAGGAGTTCCGAGTTCCGCGTTCGGCGTTCATTAGAATGTACTGATACTATAACAACAACGCACACAGCGGGCAGTCAGACCGCGGCGGTCAAAACGGAACGCCGCGTTCTAAGAGTTCTTTTGCCGCCGAGGCAGAGAACGCCAGAACGCCGCGATGTTTGAGGTTACAAACACAGAAAAGTTAATTGAATTGGTTAGGGAAATTATAAAAAACGCGAAAAAAAGTCGAAGCTTGGTTTGAAATTGCTACTAGTAAATTTAAATTTTAAGTCAATTTTATTATTAGTAAATTCGCCTTGTTCTTCTCGCGTTGTGTTGATTGGGTGCACCCAATATTTTCTTTTCTTTTTAGAAGCTGTTAAGCTCCACAAGAGCAATATATTTTCACGGATGATGAACTTTCTAGTGACATGTTGCATATGCAAAGACCCAAACGAAACTAGAACGCGAGAATTTGAACGCCGCTTGTGTGCGTTGGAACTCTTGAGCGGTCAACGGTCACTAGAACGCAGAACTCTGACCGCTCTCTGTGTGCTCACGCCCTTAGATCAGATTCGGTAGTTTTATTAGAGCGTTGGAAGAGTTGGAGGTCACTTGGAGGTAAAAAGCGAGACATATTTTTTCGCTTCGTGACTCATCTAAATACAATACATCAATGACTCCACCCTGTTTATTAGAATTCACAACATCAAAACATTATACGAATCAATTCATAACGCCGAGCAAGTCATCTAGTTATTAATAATTGCAGTTAGGGCCCCATTGTACTTAGTCTCGAGGATTCTTAGCAGTAATTACATAGGTGTTCTGCTTAAACAGACCGCAATCTTTATTTAAATTCTAGTTTTAATAGTATTATTTACCTGTCATATTTGCAGGTGTCATATTTACCTTGGTCAAATCAGTTTACATGTTAAAAATGTTGCACAGTCAATAGTTAGTCGCAACACCGTCAAGAACTTTTACATTTTCCTCCATACTAGGCTAATTCAACAATAGTATTGTTACATCCTCCATAGTTCAGTAAATAAAGCTTTACTTCACTCTTTTCTTAATATTTGCTCTTCCATAATCGCTGATTTTTGCTTTAAAACTGACCTCATTTACACGAATGGCCCACTAACGTTATTCCGCTTCTGAATGCATTTAATTAGTCGTGGAATTGATCATTTCGCAGTCTGATGCAGTTGAGTAAATTACACTGTTAATTTACCTTCAGAGGTGTCGATCACTGACATTACCATGGGTGTGTTTTTCACAATCAGTGTGACGTAAATCATAAAATAAAAAATTAACCTTAAAAAAAAGTTTTTTACAATTAACGTATACACTGAATTTCAGAGAAATGCATATACGCAGATGTGTGTGCGCATGATTGCCATCGAAATTTGATAGAATGCATTGTCGTTAACAACGAATCAACGGGAAGTGGGTTAATTTCCTCTTCCAGGATCGCATTAATTCGCAAAGAAAACAAAAAAAAGAAAAGAGAAAAACAAGTAGATTTATTTAAAAACTATTAAGTAAACGGTTATTTTATATTTAGTGAGGGACACGTCTCATTTTGCCAATAGTGGCGATACGAGATACAAGATTGTCAAGATACTGCCTGTTTAATATTGAAATATCCCAACAATTCGGTTCCTGCCTAAATTGCCCTTTCCCTTGTTTTTTTTCTATTTTCTAAGGGTCGTTCGAAAAAAGCAAGCCCTACAATTTGAAAACTTGATGCCAAAAAAGCAGGTGTTTTTTTAATGTTACTATCGTCGGTGTTGCATAAAGTTGAATATTTGTCTCCCCCTCGTGATAATTATCATAAAACATTACATATCAGCCCCAATCAATCAATGTTGAATATTACTGTAAAGAAAATCTCACATAAAAATGTACATATTAAGCCATGGATCAAACAGAATGTTATAAACTGCTTAAGAAAAAGAGATGAGTTACTCAAGAACCTAAAAAAAATCCATACGATATACACATGTTAAGATAATTCAAAAAAATTGCAAAAAACTATTACAGATACAAAAGAAACCTACTAAAAGAAAAAAATTGAAGATTGTAATCAAAATCCCCGGAAAATGTGGCAAATATTACATGAATAACCAGCCTACAAATCTACCAACGTTTCATACAACCAAGTCCCTAGGACATACGCTGATAATCCTGACCAAATTTTTGATTATATCAATATTTTTTTCATAAATATAAGATTGAATTCAGCAAATCAAGCTATGCAATCTGATGAAGCAATAGAAATAAACCAACATCTTGAGCAAGGAAAGAAGATCGAGTTTGAAAAAATCACAACTGATAATCAAATTTATTTTCGGGGGAGGACTTAATCACAACCGATGCGAAAAAATATCTGTGTAAAGAATTTATCGTACCTCTAACATACCTAGTCAATCTGCCTATTTTCCCAACAGCTCCCAAAAATCCAATTGTTTTACCAATATTCAAGGATGTAAAATGACATAAACAATTATCGACCAATAAGCCTACTCAATAATATTAAAAAATATATATTGGAGAGAATACTGAAAAAACTACTTCTATCCTACTTAGAAGATGATAAAATATTATCGGAAACACAGTATGGTTTTAGGGAGAACTTAAGTATTGGTGACGCCATAGAAACTATTACATATATGATAAAAAATTTAAACAGTGGTGAAAAAACATTGGCAATTTACTTAGGCTTTTGATACAATAGATCACAAAATCCGTTTTGCAAAACTTTCAAAAATTGGTATGTTAAATACAACTCTAAACATACTAAAAAGTTATATAATGGAGCGTACACAGAGAGTTCAAATTAACAAGAAAAAGCAAACTTCTCCTGATCAACCATAGATTACCGCAAGGAAGCGTACTAGGACCGATATTATTTGTAATAGGTATGTATCAATGATATTTGTAATCTAGGAACGGGGAAAAAATATCATTAGTATTGATGACGATAAAGTAATTTTATTTAAAGAAGGGGATTGGATTGGAAGTACCTACAAAAAAGCAAAAATATATTTATGTAGGTACACGGAGAAAAATGAGAATTGCTGTCTTATTAAAAATCTCTTCAAATTATTGGTAATCCTGTTAAAAAAGGGACTGCTAGCCGCTTCCTGATTAAGTGTTGCTAGAATCATAATAATATCGGAACACGTGTTCATCCCTCTGCGTTTGTTTACACATGTTCTGACATGGTGAAAAACATTGGTATTTTACTTAAAGTTTATAAGGGTTTCTATCAATTTATTCGTTAATGGCCTACAATCTCATTTTGACAGGAATGCGAATAATTTGAAGAGGTTCTCAATAGATTATGAATATTTTTTATCAGGAAGTTTTCTATGTGTTCCCACACAAATGGTCTAACAAACCAAAGAAATTAGTTTTTTTGTAATTTACAAGGACAATTTATTTATTGAATATTTTAAATTATTGAAAAATGTTACTTTAATACAAAGTCTGTATTTTGACCTAACCCCTCAGAAATATGTTTGGGAACATGTATGATTCTGAAGAGATTTTTGATGGACAGACCAAGCAAATGATGAATGTTATAAAGCAAAACCCATGGGTCGAGGAACAAAATATGATAATAACTCGTTTTCGTTTGAGGTAGTTATTCTGGAACATGAGATTTACAGTTCAGAACTTCACTACTCATAACTTGTTCTGAAAAGGGAGTAGGTACTTACCTAGTACCTAATACCTGCCTAACTCGGTGCCTGCTGCGCTGCACAGTGCTGCGGTCCCGTGCAGGGCTAATGTAACCAAATAATAATAAAATATTTATTTATGTATTCGCAATAATAATTAACATTCCTATTGATTGAATCACTAATGCGTGACGCTCATTAGGAAAGAACTATTTCTCAGAAATTTTCACAGGTATGATGAATAAAACATGAAAAATATTGGTTATTGTTTATTGAAGATCTCGTGTACTTACAGTAACTACCACTAACAGAGACATTTTTCAAAATTCATTTAAATTTTTATTAAATCGGTCGCTCTGGGATTTTTTAAGGTAGGTATTTTGAAATGCGTCGAATCGTAGATTGTAGTCAACAAAAGAAATAGAAAATTCAAAATAAATATATTTTTTTATTATTATTGATTTTTTTATATATACATGGATATTTACATAAAATATTGAAAAATGTATTAAAAATATTGTAATAAATGTACATAATTAAAAAAAAATCCCACGAAGGCGAAGCCTGAGTGTGGGTATTATAAGTATTTTTATCTTATTTCCATGGTTTAGGTGGAGATATAATATCAAATATAAATTTAAGTTATTTTAAAAGAGTTACTGTAGAGATGCAATACAAGAAACTAAAGCATGAAATATGTAAAAGTTTTAAAATAACACAAAAAATAAGGTAAATACTAGTTTTTAAAGAAGACATCTTAAAAAGTGAATTAGCACACACAGAGCATTACAAACAATTAAATATATCCGCCGTTTTGTATGTATGTGAAATAATAAAAAATAATCTCTCTATGGATATAAATGTTACAGATAGCTTTGCTAAAACTTATAAGAAAAAATATCTAGTTCACTGTTTTTTAGCCAAGATTTGATGTACTTTTTAAAAGATTGAAGGTTTACACACGTGTCCCTTTTAAAGGTTGTACATAAAGAATTATACATTTTTGGAGCAATAAAACTAATATGCCTTTGGGCCAACCTGGTTTTGCAGTGAGGCACAGCATATTCACAAGCGCCATGTCGTTGGCTGGCACGATTTGAATTTTTAATAAAGTTGTTTGGTCGCGTGTAAATAATTTAAGACATTGAACACTATAGGTCTGCTTAAGGTCCAAAATTTCAGTTTCTTGGAACAATTGTTTAGAGGGATAGGATTTTGTTTTTTGGTACATTATCTTAATAATTGATTTTTGGGCAATTTCTATTGATTTTACATGATTATTAAAAAGTCCGCTGTTAAAAAGATTGAATTGGTTCACATTAACTTCATTTATGAAAGATTAAATTTCGAGAATGAATAGATTTGTGGATAAAGATGGAGATCGATATATGGCCAATACTGAATATTTTTCCCCTTAAAGCAAAAGTTACATGGACAGCATTAGAGTAATGGTATTTTGGCATATTTACCTTTATATTGGATAAAAATAGAGTATTATAAAATAAAGTAAGGCTATCATGCGAGGTATGTCTAGAGGGTATTGACAAGGTATTAAATTTAGGTAAGATGAAAGGGACACATTTGGGTTTCAGTGAGTATTATTATATCTAGCTGGAAAGATAGCGAATTTAAAAGGGTACAGAATTCGTCATAGTGTTTCCGGATACTTCTTATATTCATGTTCAGCGTGGTGAATTCTGTTAGTCAGATCGAATAAAAGAGTTTTTTGTGTCTCTATGTGATGTAGATTGTCCAGTTTCCCGCTTTTACTGTGAGTTTCCACCATATATATCTATATAATTTTTTCATAAATTTCCACCATATAAATAAATATGGTGGAAATTAATTATATTAATTTTGTCCCTAGCCTTGAATGTTATTGCAGCACTGTGCTCTGTGAGAATCTCGATCCGCGGACTGTTAGCTGTCGGTCACCCTGTTACATTTACTAGTAATTACATACTCTCCGGCTTTACCTCAATTCCAACGCTAATCATTCTACAGTTAAATCGAAATGCGACGAACAATAAGTTGACGGCTTGTTTTTATATTAAACTGATTTTTCAAACACCTCAATGGAGATTATTTTGTGAGCTAAAAATAGTTTTGTTGGCTTAGAAATTCAAAACAGAAAAATTTGTGCAAATTTCCGGCATGAAGTTCACCGTTCGAGAGTTTTTATTGCCTTGGGTTTTCTGCTCTAGAGTTCAGAAATATTCATGGTTATTAATGGCGTTCTTAGGAAAGAGTTTACCAATCTAGATTTACACGGGATATAGCATTTTTTGCGTAGTTGAAATACTTTTAAATAAATAAAATAATATGGAAAGTTTTACAAGCGGAAAATAGTAAGTTATATTGGAATTTTTGGGGAGGACAGACGAAAAATGATATGTACAGGGTGTCCGGAGGTAAAGTGCACAAACTTTGGGAAGTGATTCTACATGATATTACAAGTTTACGTTATTTTTCAGGTGCAAAAAGTTGAATTGTTTGAAAATAATATTCTTCTACCAAAAAATATTTTTGATTAGGAAAAATAACGGTTCTTCTAAAAATCTTTTTTACTTCTACAATAATGTAGAATCACTCCCAGAAGTTTGTGCACTCTGCCCCCGGACACCCTGTTTATATATATTTTTTTATTTATACTATCTTATTACTCTCTCGAACAAAAAAATGTACATAACGATATATAAAAAAATATATATAAATATAATATTTCTCAATAATAATATATTTAACAGAGAAATATTAAATTATTTTCAGAGAATAATAATTTTAAAAACTACTGAAAAGTTTTGATTTTTTTATTATTTTCTAATCTTATTTTAACCGGCAATTGGTTAAACCATTTCACTCCAATATATTTTTAATATTGTTGGGCTTTGATGGTGTTACAGAGCTACCAGTTCGAGAGTTTTGCGGCTCTAGTAAAGTTTCTGTTTGGTATGAAAGAAGTTCGTTTTGCTCTATTAGAAAAGTACTTCACATCACTTGGAGCACGTGTTTCCGCAATGGGTTATTGCTTAGCCGTCGTATTTCCTTCCCGGAAAAGCGCGATCACGTCAAATACGTGCATCTGGTAATTGCTTGAAAGTGGGAATATAGTAAACACGCCAATAAAAGCTTCCATCTCATATCTCCATTGACTATCAATGCGTATCTCTCAAGATGCTGGCAGAACGCAGATGCAGACAGCCACGATCGAACAAGACCTTCAAAGACAACCCTTTGCGAAAGTGTAAAGGAATGCAGATTGACTGATAAAATAATAAGCATATTTCGCGTTTCTTAAATAGTATTTTTTTTTAACTTCCGTTTAGTATACTTTTTAAAGGGTAGTTTTTGTTAGTATGATTTTTGTAAATGTGAAAAGCTAGGTACGGATTCTCTAAAAAAAAAATTATTGTCAAAACTTTAATCAATATTAAATATAAAAACTTTCTTTTCAACCTGTGACAGTATAATATATTTGCTGTTGTGAAAATAGAACAACTCTTAATAGCCGGTCACCAGATATGTATAGATATATCAATTTCCCAACCTTCATCTTTCCCTTCCCATCTTTAACCTTACAACATTGTCAAAATATAGGAATCTACACTGACTCTTGTGCGAAATCACACAAAGATTAAATAATGTAACTTGTAAAAAAAATGAGACTGCTGATTTTTATTGACATCAACAGACATTTAAAGCGATTGATGACTGTCTCATAAAGCAATCTTAGATTTATGGTTTGAAGTTTATAGTAAAGTGCTACACCAGCCACCCAGAATGCCAACAACCTGAGCCTGGCACTGAACCCGACCTACCCGCTCCCCCCGCCCCTCCTCATCAACCTCTCACTAGCTTCACTTTCTCATGCATTGTCTTGCTGAAGCGGAAGACTTGTTCGTTTCCTCCACTGTAAGCCAGTTGCCCAAAGCGAGCACATCTCCCTAAAGCACCTGGCTTTAAATATTATTTTTTAAATTGTTTTAAAAAGTTTTTTTCCTCAAGTGTTAATACAAGTGTTCTTAGTTGTATTGTAACGTTGGATAGGGATTGCTATATTATGTAAGTATTCTAATGTTATAATTATTTTTAAATGTATTTTGTAAGTGAGTAGCCATAAACATTATTATATTTTGAAAAAATATTTTCATTACTATGTAAGCACTTATTCTTAGATATTCGTTTTCCTCGTTAACGGGAAGTATGAAGTATGAATGAATATATTTTCGAGTGTATGAGAAAAATTTTACGTAAATTTAAAAAAAATTTTGTTTAAGAATTTTATTTCAAATGTACTTTTGTAACTTGGTATTTATTTATTGGCTACTGACTTCGAGACACATCCTATTCATCCTACACATTAAAACTTAAAAGTTATAAAACTCAAGAAAAAAATAAAATTATTCACCTGGGTTACCGTTTACCGTTAATTATGATATTTTATAACAGTAAAAAAGTTTCACTTTATCGTTTTAATGAAGCGTAAAATAAACATGTCGCCGGTACTTTTAATCGGTTAAAATAATCTTTGGTGTGGATGGGAACGAAGCCCAAGATTGAGTTCATTTTTTGTGTTGAATTTGATGAAGCATTAATTTTATTCGATGTGATATTTGGTCCTCATTCGTAAACGACTTTGAGCCCGATTAGACATTCAACGCTTTCAGTGGGTAGCAGCAGAGAGATTTACAAAGCAGTAACAAGTAATTTAATATTGTGTCCCCTAACTTACAAATTATGCAAAATGAAAGCTCTGTTCAGTAAATTTTAAATTGTCATCGTGGTTGGGTTTTGTTTGGGTAAAAAGCCTTCACGATAGATTTATTTAAGTAACTAAAATTCTCGCAAGTAATGCATTATTTTCACTGCGGGAGATTTTGAAGATCAAATTGAGAAATCGTACAGATACAAATATTCACGGTTCGATAAATCACGGTATTGTGACAATCTCTTTAGTTTTCTGAGATTTGTCTGATTTAGAGTTTTTGACTCTTTTAATGGCGAATACCCCACAAATAATTTTCTCAGCGACAGCACGTATATAGTAGGTATCTGCTTTTACCACTAACTTACTAACCACCACGCAGTTTCTCCGCTGGGGTAGGCAGGTATTGCGGACCGCCAAACAACTCGGTCTTGGCACACTCTCCTAGTATTTATAACATACTCAAGTTTTTGGTTCACTTAACCGTGCCATTTCTTCCTCGGGCGTCCCCGACTTCAATACACTCCTTTCTCCCTTCATTAGCTCTACAATCCCAAACCATCTAAGAGTCCCTTTCTTAATCTTACTCACTAAGCTTACATTAACCTTGCACTCTTTGCGAATCTCCGCATTTCTCATATGATCATACATGATTTTACCACATTTTGCGCCTCAGGAATCTCATTTCCACAGCATTCAATCAACTTTCATCCTTCCTCTATCAATTCCATGCCTCACTGCCATACGTAAGGGTTGGTATCAGCATTCCATTGTGAAATTGGTTGTCACTTCATTAGTTCCTATCTGACAAATAGATAAATCTTGGCAACATTCGTGTTATCAGATTCTTAAATCAAAATATGATGTCAACCTACTCATTTGGCTGTCAAATTACTAAGTATAAATCATTAAGTCAAATATTAAGTTTGATGTGCTACAACATCGAAGAATCAAATATTTTTAAATGACATTAATTTAGTATCATTCATTATATTGTAAAATATCTAGCCTACGGATCTACGGACCAAATTAGTTTTAGAAGTTATTTTTGGTCATATAAATGTTGAAACTGGTTCATGTCCATCAGTAAACCAGTTTCTTATTTAGTTATAATTTACTTGTAATGTTACATTTGAATATTCGTAAAAGAAATGCCTGAATTTCTCTCAATAGAAAAAAAAGCATTGACAAAATCAGAAAATACCAACCCAAGATAAACACGAGGCAAGTTTTTTGACTCGAAGCGTAAGTAAGTTGACATAAAAAGAACATCTAGTAATATCACACTGCTGAAAGTAAATATGTTCTTACATTCCTTTTAAACTGCTTTAGGAAAAACTACATAAAAACAAATTTGATCAATGACGCCAAGCTTTGGTGAAAAACTTTAAACTTTAGACGAAAATCAGTTATTCGTCTTGATAGCAACATATTTGTACCAATCTTTGATCAGTTTTTTTTACCCGCTATGTACTTAATGTGTCTTCGTAGAAGTGGTACAGAAAAAACAACTGGTGTATAATTATGTATTTAATGTACGGTGATCTAATTTCAAATCAGATTTTTAGCATTGAATATATATTTTTAATTGGGATGTTAAGTCTGAAACAACTGAACCGCTTTGTACTCCGCGATATTTATTGTTATTGGATAGTACATCTCATGATTTTAATAAATAATTAAAGATTATAGATATTTTTAGAATCAAATACAGGGTTTTCCAATAAGAGGTGTTATTTTGATATTCAATCGTAAAAGATCAATGGTTTCGTTGCTTGTGTGGCACGTAGCGCCGTCTTGTTGAAAATAAACGTTTCCAAATCAATACCATCCAATTCCGGCCATAAAAAATCATTAATCATATCTCGATAGTGTAATCCATTCACCGTAACTGTTGCTCCAGCCTCATTTTCGAAAAAGTAAGGTCCAATGACTGCGCCGGACCATAAACCGCACCAAACAGTCACACGTCGAGGATAGAGAGGCTTTTCAACAATAACTCTTGGGTTTTCCGAGCCCCAGGTGCGACAATTTTGCTTGTTGACGAAGCCACCGAGGTGGAAATGGGCCTCATCACTGAAGATGATTTGCATTTGATTCACTCAAGTGAATTTTAATAATTTCAATGCGTTGTTGAAGCGTGTATCGTTCCATTTTTATTAATGGCATAGTTTTTATTTGTCAAATTTCAAAAAATGACAGCTTCAAAAGTAACATCTACCGAAATAGCGGGCTATTCAAAATAACACCTCTTATTGAAAAACCCTGTAGTATTTGCATAAATATCCTAATAATAATTAGCATATATTGATAATCGATTAAATATTCAATATAATAAAAATCTGAACATTTGATTTTCTTATGTATTCATGTTTTTATGACCGTATCACAAATAATCCAAGTTTTATGACATCAATTCTGCGATTATATGTATGTTATGTTTATGTCTGGAAATATGCACGATATGTATTCTACAATAATATGAATGGAGATCTGTAGATTAATCTGCGGTAATTCGCTACCCTTTAATACCACAAGATATGAGTACTATAAGAACTGATTACGTAAAGAAGAAATGTTGAACGTATGGCCATGCATCTGTGTGTATAACGCACGAAGGCTTCTACTAATAACCGACGAGCTTCAATCCATGTCATGTACCATTTGTGAAGCATATCCGGAAAGGAAAAAGCTTTCTCTTAAAATGGTCAACGCTAATAACTTATGAAAGACACCTACTCTTCTTCAAAGGAAAGTCTAATTCATCCTAGAACCCAATCCGGTTAATTTATATGTCACCAACAAAACGATTGTATTAATTATCACCTAATGTTTGCAAATATTTGTGACCATTTCTTTTTACGACAATATCTACGTGACATGCTTAGCACTTAAACTTATAAATAAACTCCCACAAGTCCCCAAAATACTTAGCACCACAGGATTTCAAGAGATAAAATAGGTTTGAAGGTTTTGCGTATGGCGGATTTTCAATAAATGAATGCTTGATAAAAGTTGTATTGTAATAACTGAAATTAATGTGTACAATTTTCATTGTAATCACGTAATAATATTACATAAAAATCAGATATTAGTTTTCTAAAGTAGCAAACAACAATAATAGTCTTGAAACTCGGGCGAAGCCGGGACTGCTGGAACCTTATAAATTATAATTGGTTATGAAAGATTCCACGTGAAATTAATGTCACGATAATTCGGCACTTAATGCGTGACTTACATTCGTGAAAAATGAAATGTTTACGTTTCTCGAAGTTGCGTCTCTGTGTTTCATGCTATTTTTTATAGCTGCGGTTTTTCAATGCGAGTCGTTCGTGAATATGTATGACCAAATATACATATCTTTAATATGTTCTATAAAAATTCTAGTCCAGATGAATTACCATAATATTTTAGGAAGCAATAAGAACCATTTACCGTTCTTCAATGGTTATAACTGGATAAAATTAAAAATGCCAGCTTAATTTTAGAATAATTCAAACTATTTATATAAAAGGCAATGTTCGCATGTTTGTGCTACATAAACTATTTATATAAAAGGCAATGTTCGTATGTTTGTGCTACATAAACTATTTATATAAAAGGCTATGTTCGTATGTTTGTGCTACATAAACTATTTATATAAAAGGCAATGTTCGTATGTTTGTGTCCCATCAACTCAAAAACTACTCGACCGATATCGCTGAAACTTCAAAATTTGTTCTTATTAGCGCGAAGAGTGTTTAGAGAATGGATTTAATGATAGAAAAAGTCGGGGACAACTGAAAAATACTCAACGCAACATATCTACACTGCAATGAGATACGGAGTGGAATTATAGTCGATATTATGTAGATATGATTTTAGATTTTCACGGCCAAAAGTATTGTGTCCACATCTGCCCTGATGATGAAAACTGTAATGCTATCCGAAACGTTGGCTAAAGAAGGAGGTAGGTTCGCAACACGGCATAATACCCCAAAAATAAATCACTATTAAATTGAAATAACGTAGTTTCCGTTAACTGTAACATTGTGGTACACAGCAGTGATTTGTGTTAAGCAATGCCGGGTCCGCTAGTATTCTTATTCTTCCAACAAAAGTGTTTTTTCGAAAATTTTGTCAAATATCTCCGTTTCTTGTTAATGTCTTCAGAAGGCGAAATACCTGACACATTTTGACATTTTTTCTTGGTTGCTTTTGGCAACACTGTAATAAGATATCCGCTGAAATTTCTTGTTATCTCTGGTGAACTTTCTCCCGCAATTTTTTTCTGGGCAAAATCTATGATTTGCAATGTGATTCCCGACTCCAATGTAAAGAGTCGCTTGTAGTGATTTTAAAATTCAGTCAGATTTAGTAAAGAACAACGGAACAACCGACTGAAAGAACATTCGATATTAAATTTAAATTCACGTAGGCGCTGAACGCAGAGCAGTTCCGTTCAGTGGCATTCCAATCATTTCACTTTCTCTTCTTCCTCCTATCTCTCGGGCCATGCTCGGGCCACTCGGAGCCCCGGGCCGTCGTCCATTGCGGATTTGCCGCTTACACAAATTACCGGTTATGGTATGGTTAGCTGCCCAATTATCACACACACAGTCCAATACAACAAATACACACAACCATACAACATGTTCCATTATCGGAGCACAGCACCACCGCCGACGTTTTCTTTTGGATGCAGTTGGCACTTTTTGCTTGCGCACATCTCCAATTTGTTGAATAAAGATTTAATTGCCGTGATTTTTGGGGTTACGACTGAGTTACATCAATATACCCTGCCCGCAAATCTATCAATAAAAATATCTTTATATATTTATTTATGTCTATTCTTGAATGAATATTTTACAAATGATTACTTATTGTAGTACAGAAAAAAGGTACAAAAAATAAAGTAAATAGGTTGATGAGGTAAAACTGTGTGCGGGTAATATTGCATGTTACGTGAACACCTCACTAGGAGAACCTGTGCTGAGGTGTTAACTTGTTTGTGATTAAGTGTGACAAGTATTTATGTGTTGTAGTAGAAAGTTACTTATATATATTTTTTTAAAATAAACGACAATGTTTTATTTATTGTTATCAACTTTAATACTCCATTTTAATTTTTAATTTTTCTTTTATATATTCAATAATTTTATCATTAAATTTAAAAAAAGCTTATTTATAAACAAGTTCTGCTATGTAATTATTATTACGCGTAACAGCTGTTTCGCCTTCTGAAGGCATTATTAAACTGTGGTAGTTTCTGTAAAAAATCGAACTTTGTTCTTATTGGGGCTAGGAGTGTTTAGATCATAGACATATGAATATTAGTAGACCTGTCTATAAATCAATCTGACAGTAAATAGGCATCTCGCATTATAATATCACCATTTACTTCTTAAAAGTAAAATCTGCTTTTGAATGAATAGACATTTTTACATGGGAGCGCAAATTACTCGCCACGTTATGAACAAATTTGCGAAGTCCAAATTCGGCAAAAAAATTCGGTTCATTTTCAGAGTCGAATATTTCGTTTAAGTATTTAGTTAAGACACTTTTATAAATGTTCATAATTTACTTCCCAGCAACCAACCAGCTTTGTGTTTCGCGTCCAGACGTTTCTCGATGTGATGGTAACAACCGATTCATATTATACGATGTGAATATGCTTAAAATAAAGTAAAATAATGCTTATATATGGAATGTAATACGACAATTGGGTTTATTCTCTTTTTCACATCTATTTTTACAAGTTTTCATAGTACAAGTCAACATTTTGCCGTGTTATTTCGTAAAATGAACCGATGATGCCTCGACCATAGTTCGCACAAGAATGATGACGTCACGTTTTCAAATTTCACTTGAGGCCATACGCGAGCACAGCCGGCTCCAATGGAACCGGTATGGGGAGTGGGGATAATACGCTTTTAATCACTTAGGGCAGGTCTACTAATATTCATATGTCTATGGGTAATTTAGAAGAACTAAACGCACAAACAGACATACGTGTATATCGAATTTGTTTTATACTATTTAGAGATAATAAAGGCTTATCAGGGAGGAATGAACTGTTGAATAGGTTTCTCAAATATAGATTGTAGCTTTAATGCTGCTTTCTTGACCTCTGCTAACATTTTTGATTTTGAAACGCATTCCGTGGTTTTATAATATCCTATAGTTGATTTGATAGGTGTTTCATTCTAAATTAACGCCCAATGAAAAGCCAACTTTGGAACAAAGCATCGAGTCAAAATATGAAGAGAATTATGTCGACTTAACAATAGGATACAAATGTGAAAGTGTACAGAGAAGATTGTTATTAACAATTTATAACCGAAAATTTTGTAAGCTCTGGTAAGAGCGAATAATGAAATCTGAATGTCAAGAGTCAGTGCCATAATTTTTTATATTGGATATTTGTATTAGTGAAGTCAGTACTCTCTCTTGCAAATATTCGACTTCGTCCTCAATAACAACGTAGAGCGATAAGCACACTGTTCAATATGATAAGTTGTGAGTGAGGAACAAATTGAAATACAATCTTGTAGTCAACAAAAAACGTGCAACAATTAATCATGCTCAAACCACGAATGTCATTTAAATTCATCCGTCATTTTATAAAAATAACGTTTCAATACTTCTAGACTTGTTATTGTCTCACAAACACAAAATAAAATGTGGAAAGCAAGAAACACGCATATGTTTCCAGTAAATCCTTCATTTATAGATAAACATTCAAAGAATATGTGCGTATGAACGAAATAAACGATAGCGGGCAGCGTTTACTACACTCTACATCATAGCCTTACATTATAAGTATGTAGTACGAAATACTGTATGAGATGCATTGTCCTTCTTTAACCTATGTGCTGCTACGTTCACTATCTCACTTTTTCTAATGGCGCTAAAAATCTACCGGAAATAATTATGTTTTTTATAATAATTAAATAAAATGTGTGTATTTACGAATGAAAATTTAATTATTGGCTTTTACTAGTATTTACCGAGTAATTAAAACATTTTCTCATCACACATAAGAGAATTTTGGAATTTTTAAAATGTAATTTAAAAATTAACTTAAAGATTTCTACAGCGTGTCTTTATACAGGGTTTTCCAATAAGAGGTGTTATTTTGAATAGTCCGCTATTTCGGTGGATGTTGCTTTTGAAGCTGTCATTTTTTGACATTTGACAAGTAGAAACTACGCCATTAATAAAAATTGAACGATACACGCTTCAACAACGCATTGAAATTATTAAAATTCACTTGAGTGAATCAAATGCAAATCATCTTGAGTGATGAGGCCCATTTCCACCTCGGTGGCTTCGTCAACAAGCAAAATTGTCGCATCTGGGGCTCGAAAAACACAAGAGTTATTGTTGAAAAGCCTCTCTTTCCTCAAAATGTTTCTGTTTGGTGCGATTTATGGTCCGGCGGAGTCATTGGACCTTACTTTTTTGAAAATGAGGCTAGAGCAACAGTTACGGTGAATGGATTGCGCTATCGAGAGATGATTAATGATATTAGATGGTATTGTTCTGGACAACGTTTACTTTCAACAAGACGGCGCTACGTGCCACACACGCAACGAAATAATTGATCTTTTACGATTGAATATCAAAATAACACCTCTTATTGGAAAACCCTGTATATTGTAACTTCGTTGGTTTATAATATGGTTGTGAGATGGATGTGTGATATATCGTGAAGCTTTACTTTTCAATCATTTATGTACGTTGCACCTGGTGAGATTTCTTATAGTAGTTACCCACCACTGACGTAAGAATACTTTTCTGTGGTATGTATAATGTGGAATATCAATCTACAGACATCTTAACTTACACACAGCATTTTTCGTTTAGACTTTAATGAAAATAAAACTAATTGATGATTTTTTTACAATTCACAGTTGAAGCCAAAGCGTGTTGAATATTGTTTTACTTCATTGTTATTAAAATACTGCATACAGTTTATCTGATTTTGATAATCTTTATGACTGAATTCAAATAAATAATAAACAATGACAAGGTATGCGCTCTCAGAATATTCTAACACGGTGAACTTATATAAACTTGCTGTCCCTTTTCCGCTAGTTAAAATAAGTACATAGGGATATTAACATATGTTTTTAAATCCATGGAACTAATTCATAGAAAACGAATTTATATTGATAGATATTTTCAGCATCAGTCATTGTCTATACCATATATTTATTAGTACCTAGTATACATATTCCAATGAATAAATGAGATTAAAAATTAAATAAAAAAAATTATAGCATCTTTAAATCATTATGGGAACTTAAAATAGTGAAACCTGAGATTATTTCACTCGCGATATCATGCGCCCGATCGTACTGGAACCGATATGAATAGGACACGCTGTAAGCTTCCTAACGATATAATTCTTAATGCACTTGCTGTCCCTCTTCCGCTAAATATAATAAGGCATACACAAGACAAAGGGCTGTTCCTCGCCGGTGGAAGCGTATACCGATTCAAAAATACATTCAATTCAATCCACCTATGTTTAAAAAATAATAGTTAAAAATGTGATAACAAATAAAATGTGACAACGCATGCCCAATCCATTTCCAACGTATTGAGACTTAATATGGGTATGATCGGCTTGCTCCTATTACTTAATATTACATAAAATTCATAAAATCTCTGCACTTCTCTACAGACATTTTCTACATTCTTTAACATTATTGAAGTACTAAATTAGATATTGTATTGATATACGTAATGGGTACTATAACCATCTATCTTTAATACATTTATGTATAACATAATTTGTAACAATTTGTTGTATATTAGGTACACGGAAAAAAATGAGTATCGCTAATTTACTAAGAATCTCATAAAATTATTGGTGATCCATTTAAAAACAGGATCGCAGGCCGTTTCCTATCTACTACATATCTATCCATATCTGCGAAAATTGTACGCAAAGTGGAATAAGCTATGAGAGTTAGGACGGGTTGTTTCGGAGAATTTGAACAATTCATCAAATTTCAACGTTCATTTTCAAATTCTGTGAAAGATTTTTTCAAGTTCTGATTTTATTTCAGTCTTGTCAAGCAACTAGCCTACAATGATATAATAACAGAATTTGAATAAGTCTTTCACAGAACCCAAAAATGAACGTTGAAATTTGATGAATTATTCAAATTCTCCGAAACAACCCGTCCTTAGTGTGAAATCGCTGTCATTAGCTATGATCTGATTAAAGCATGGGAATCTGACAGAAACGAATAGGTACGTACCTATCTACAGTTTCTCATTTGCTTAAATTTATTTATTTTGAGTAGGTACTATTTGTTAGTTACAAAGGCTAGTTTACAAACGATAATATGTTACAATACATTATAAAGTTATTATACACAATGATGTACTTAATAATATTATCAGTTGATCTTTTTCTCTCCCTTCACAGAATAAACATGCATTGAATACCATACCACGCTTTTCATAATAGGTGATGCGTTATTTTTTCAATACGCTGAACATAATAGACAGTATGAGAGGAATGATAAGAGAAATTAGGAAAGGAAATATTCATGAAGTAAACGCCCTTTAAAATTCAAATTTTCGATCACAAAAACACGAAAACTAAAAAAAATGTAAAAAAACATACACTTAGTAAGACACCACTTTATTTTTGAATTAATAACAAAAATAAAGTGGTGTCTTACTAAGTGTATGTTTTTTTCATTCAATATGTCACACCCCAAAGTATTTGCTTCCTTCGAAAATAAAAAAAATGTGTTCGATGAAGAAAATATGTTTTAATTTTAAAATCTATATAGAGTGTTAAGGTTTACATACCTGTAGTTAATTTAATTCACAAGCGGACTAACAAGAAAGTTCTTCCTTAATAAAGAAATATTAAGTAAATGAATCAGTATTTCGAAAGTATTTTAAAAGTAAAAGTGAAAAAAGATACGTGAAATACAAATCGCTGGAATTTTTACTACGTCCACTAATAAAATAAAATAACTTTATTATATTACGGCCATCCCGTGATAAACGGTGTATTGCGAATTGCGTGAATTGACAAATTAGGAATATTAATGCCACTATTATCTTAATACACTTTCCCAAGATGAGTTTTATTTCACTCTTGTCTTGTTTGTTTTTATTCAATAAAAGCAGATTTCATTGCCATTATCGCAAAAACAGCACAAATTATAAAACAAAGCACTTCGATCTAAATTCTCTCACGACAAATAATAATTTATTCGTAAATCATTTCAATGCCAATCAGATATTCTGAAAGTGATTACATGGAAATTTGTACGACTTTTTCCGGAATTTCTCTGAAATGGAAAACTGGCACTGTACCCATTTACGAACAAGCTTTGATAAGCTGGAAGCAAACATATTTCACAGAATTGAATCAGGTTGGTTTTGGTAATAATAATAAGATTAGAAATATTTTAATTTAAAAAAATAACTTATATCATTGATGTTGCTATTCCAAATTCCTGTAATATTCAAAAATCTGTTAGTGAAAAAATAAGAAAATACACAGATTTAGGAAATGAAATAAAAAGAATTTGGCATTCTCAGACTATAAAAATATTACCATTCGTTATTTCGGCTACTGGCATTATACCCAGCTCTCTAATTAAAAATTTAGGCGTATTAGATCTATCAAAAAATTTATATATAAAGATGCAAAAGTCGGTCATTTTGAATACATGTAGGATAACAAAAGATTTTTTAAATATTTATGTTGAGGGATCAGTAGGATTTATAGGCCCTGTTAGAAGTTCTACCGAGCCGAACCCTCTGATATGAAAATATCTGGAGACGGTGAATTTTTTTTCCCATTTGATATCTGGTGATTTGACGTGTTGTTGTTCTTGTATTGTTTTGTATTTATTTTACTTATATAATGCACTTACATAGTGTTGATTGACTAGCTGATCATTTGTGGAAAAGTGAGTGGAAGGGTTAAGTTTTTCCTTTGGGGAAGACTTAACCCGGACAACTAAATCGGAAGTTTAAAAAAAAAAAAAAAAATGTCAGTTAACTAATAATTATTGCACGACCTTGGTTGATGATCCAATGTTAAGTAAAAAAATCTAATTGTAAATTTAGTCATCGTGTATTCGATATTTCTTTGTCCAAATATTGTATTGTTTTAGGTATTTGTAAGAGTCGTTGGGTTTGCGGTATGTTTCGTGTGTTTAGTGTATTTAAGAAAAATGTACTTGTTTTGTTTAGAGATTCGTTTAAATTGTTGCTGTGTAAATTTGTGGAACATCTGGTACTTGATTTTTGAGGCAATCACTTTCAGATTTTATTTTTGATATTACATACTTATATTTTGTATTGATTATTAATCTTGACTTTAAAAATTAAAAACGGTTTACAATACATTTTTTTATTATTTTATTTAACTCCATATAACCAGTAAAATGATAACAACCAAAACAAAAGTCGAATAGCCATTTACGAAATTATTTTAATTTTTCGTGTTAAGCACTTAAAACATATTCATTATTCCCTAGAAGATTAACTCGTAAACACATCGTTAAAAAGGCATTTGCCAAAATTAAAAAATAACACAGTTCCCATCACGGTTATTTGTCATTTTTAAGTGCCAGCCAATTTGTGAATCTGTTTTTAAGCAGATTATTATTTATTCCAAATTAAACGTTGTGCGTTTTCCGAGATATATTAAAAAAATATAGTCAGTTTAGTAATAAAAGTGAAAAACAATTACTAGTTCAGGCTTTTTCGTAGAATAATTATCGGAAATAATTTAGTGTTGGTAAAAGAAATCATAGAAACTTGAAACGATGATTTTGTAATAATAATTTGTAACCAATAACGAGTACATAGTAAAACTACAATAGCTATTTTCTAATGAAGCCACACGGAGAAAACTTACTGATATATAATATTGCTAATTTATTAAGAATCTCTTCAAATTATCCGTAATCCGGTAAAAGGGGAGATTGCAAGCCCTTAACGAATGAATTGACAGGTTTCCTATTAAACCTTTAGTAAAAGCATTTCGTCATATATTATCAAGGCATGGTTCAGGTGCATGAACACGTGTTCCGATTTATTTAGAATGTACTAAAAGTTTATCAGTAACCGAATTAAGAGTAATTTGATGAGATTTTTAATATATCAGTAATACTCATTTGTGTATGAAATTATATTGGGGCTTTTGTTCGAGGATGATCTATATTCTGCTATTATTGATATATAATACGTATATTTTCTGCTATAATTGATATGTAATACGACTATATTCTGCTATTATCGATATATAATACGACCATATTCTGCTATTATTGTTATTTAATACGACTATATTCTCCTATTATTGATATATATTACGACTATATTCTGCTATTATATAATACGTATATTTTGTACTCTTTATTTTCGAGTCATTCTATATTTTTAGAAGTGTAATAATATGCAATACAAGTACAAACAATATGTAACTTTTTTATGAATTTTGAGTAACCTTTAGGCGGTTTGGGAAATCCATTAGTAGTTCATGGAAAAATGAAGTCACTTGTAAATGTCAATAATCAACACTGTGTCGAAACTTACTATGCACATATTTAAATAAATTTAAGGTAACGTTTTCCTTACCACGTACATATTATGGTTTACGAGTAAACATTATACATTGTGACCCTGGATTATTCAAACGAGATGTCAAATTGAAACATCGACAAATTTAAAGTTTTTTTCATAAATGACAAAATGGCTTAATTTGTTTTAATTTTATTTCATTACAAATTAATATCAAAATGACTTACTTTTTTATTTGTTTTTGTATGTAAACATTTATTTGTAATGTACTTACATTGTAAAATCAATGTATATTAAATCAATTGAGTTCCATTTATTTATCTAAATATACAATCAAATAAAATTTTTATTATTCATGAATAGATGGAGGAAAATGTGTGTTGCTAATTTATTAAAAAATCTCTTCAAATTATTGATAATTCGGTTAAAAACGTGACTGCAGAC
The DNA here is from genome assembly GCF_061612785.1 of Hesperophylax consimilis. Taxonomy (NCBI): domain Eukaryota; kingdom Metazoa; phylum Arthropoda; class Insecta; order Trichoptera; family Limnephilidae; genus Hesperophylax; species Hesperophylax consimilis. Next base: position 3,725,153 of record NC_142840.1, on the reverse strand, counting down.
CGTTTTCTGACAAACTGTGAGTAAATTCGTAATAATATCGGAACACGTGTTCATGCACTTGCGTTTGATTTGATAACATGTAATGACGAAATGCGAAAATTTTAGGATTTTTATTTTCCGTAAAATACGTGAGTATTTTACTAAAAGTTTATCAGGAAACCCATCAATTCATTCGTTACGGGCCTGCAATCCCGTTTTAACCGCATTGCGAATAATTTGAAGAGATTCTTAATAAATTAGCAACATTCTTATCAATAATTTTTCTCCGTGCATACATCGATATTCACTCGATGGATATATCTACTATTTAAAAATTACATCAAGAGATGGATTCAGCCAGTTTGTTTACACATGGTTTTACAATAAGAGTCGTTATTTTAAATAGCCCGCTATTTCGGTAGATGTTACTTTTGAAGCTGTCATTTGTTGACATTTTACAAGTAGAAACTACGTCATTAATAAAAATGGAACGATACACGCTTCAACAACGCATTGAAATTATTAAAATTCACTTAAGTGAATCAAATGCAAATCATCTTGAGTGATAAGGCCCATTTCCACCTCGGTGGCTTCGTCAACAAGCAAAATTGTCGCATCTGGGGCTCGGAAAACCAAAGAGTTATTGTTGAAAAGCCTCTCTATCTCCAACGTGTGACTGTTTGGTGCGGTTTATGGTCCGACGGAGTCATTGGACCTTACTTTTTTGAAAATGAGGCTGGAGCAACAGTTACGGTGAATGGATTGCGCTATCGAGAGATGATTAATGATTTTTAATGGCCGGAATTGGATGGTATTGATTTGGACAACGTTTACTTTCAACAAGACGGCGCTACGTGCCACACAAACAACGAAACCATTGATCTTTTACGATTGAATATCAAAATAACACCTCTTATTGGAAAACCCTGTATATGTTTTCAGAGTAGAGTTGAAAGTGGTTACATCTCGTATCTAACCGTGGCATTGAATGTTTTGCATATACATCACAGACATAGGAATTAATAGACGAGAAGATAATGGCGAGGGGTAAAATCAACTGTTGAAGAACGAAGGGAGTAAGGCTGACTGTGATTCGTCAATAAATCAATCTGACAGTAAATAGGCATCTCGCATTATAATATCACCATTTACTTCTTAAAAGTAAAATCTGCTTTTGAATGAATAGACATTTTTACATGGGAGCGCAAATTACTCGCCACGTTATGAACAAATTTGCGAAGTCCAAATTCGGCAAAAAAATTCGGTTCTATTTTTAGAGTCGAATATTTCGTTTAAGTATTTAGTTAAGACACTTTTATAAATGTTCATAATTTACTTCCCAGCAACCAACCAGCTTTGTGTTTCGCGTCCAGACGTTTCTCGATGTGATAGTATATGTTTCTAAAACTGATCTATATTATACGATGTGAATATGCTTAAAATAAAGTAAAATAATGCTTATATATGGAATGTAATACGACAATTGGGTTTATTCTCTTTTTCAAATCTATTTTTACAAGTTTTCATAGTACAAGTCAACATTTTGCCGTGTTATTTCGTAAAATGAACCGATGATGCCTCGACCATAGTTCGCACAAGAATGATGACGTCACGTTTTCAAATTTCACTTGAGGCCATACGCGAGCACAGCCGGCTCCAATGGAACCGGTATGGGGAGTGGGGATAATACGCTTTTAATCACTTAGGGCAGGTCTACTAATATTCATATGTCTATGATATACATCCAATTAATGATTGTTGCCCTTACTTAGGACGCGTTGTTTCGGAGAATTTGAACAATTCTTCAAATTTCAAAGTTAATTTTCAGGTTCTGTGAAAGATTTTTTCAAGTTCTGTTTTTATTTCAGTTCTGTCAAGCAACTACCCTATGCTGATATAATAACAGAACTTGAATAGGACTTTCACAGAACCCGGAAAACAACATTGAAAATTTGATGAATTGTTCAAATCCTCCGAAACAACCCGTCCTGTTGTAGCTGTTTTTATTTTTATTGTCAAGCAACTAGCCCACAATGATATAATAACAGAACTTGAATAAGTCTTTCACAGAACCCGAAAACGGACGTTGAAATTTGATGAATTGTTCAAATTCTCCGAAACAACCCGTCCTTAGACTTATAATATGGTACACTGATTTAAACATTCGATCTGGTAGCGTTGGGATCGTTTTAGATCATTAGTTACTCAAAATCATCGGAGCAATAATAATAATAATAAAAATTACAATAACATAATTTCGAATAAACCGTTAGTAAATAAATATTACAAATAAGTACTTAAGTACTTCGCACATTATTTTTAAATAACAAATGGAGCGTAAAGTTTGATTCTTTATAATTCGCAAATTATTTCTGTTAACTTTTACTAATCTCTATCTGTCTTTATTTAGAGGGAATATAATCAGGAGTTTTGAAAATTGCATAAAATAAACATAATATTATAAGCAGTCTAATCTTGGCATTATTTAGATTTTACCTATCTCATTGAATAAATAAATATAAACACTTTCGCAAAAATTAATGGTCGAGCGAACTTGATTCACGACATAAGAAAGTAAAACGAAAAACAACGCATCTCGTTCCTGATGTGAAAGTTTTGGATGTGCCAATTAAACCACGTTTAAACTCCACCCAGCTGTATAATATTATAATAATATGAATTATTCTTTTTGCATATGTGAAATTAATAATAATTAAATAATAACGATCAGATCAAATCGTTTTCCCACTTGATCAAAACAAATAAAACAGTTCCTTTGCCATATACACATATATTTAATATACATATATTTATGGTAATTTGTTTTTGGGGTAATATGCCGTGTTACGCTACCTCCTTCTTTAGCCAACGTTTCGGACAGCATACGTGGTAATGCAAAATCATGTGTTTTTGGTTTGAAAATTTGGTCGCCTAGAAATGTTTCAGATACTCTAATTAAATACTGCGAGTATAATACATCTTGGCCTTTGAAATAATTGAGTATTTTTTAGATAAGTCTTTTTATAAGTCCATAAAAAAATAATGTATAAGGCCTATGAAAACTGCTTTAAAGTTCAAAATTCCCTACTTACGAACCCATTTTCGGTTATGATTTTATTGTATAATGTGTCAAATTAAGTAATTTATAAAATGATCGAAAAAAATTAAATATTTATGCCTGAACATCCACAAAATAACATAAAAGGCACTTTTTGGCCATGTTTTTTTTTTGCATAAATCAAAACAGGCGGATGGTGTTAAGCGGGAATTTAAACCTTATCGCCATCTACGTAAGGGTTATTATTGATAGCGGCTCAATTCAAAATATTAAACGACGTAGTGCATCGCCTTAATGTATAAAAATTCAACCTGTATATGTTTCTGCTCACAAAACTCGAAAAGTAGATATAGATGAAATTTTTTTTTAAATTCAGTGTCAGAAGTTTTTAGAGATGTTTAAATGATAGATGCATTCAGGGACGCTCGAGGAATACTTAAAGCAATAGCTCTGCACCGTAATGAGATACGGAGTCGATCTAATGTAGTTTATATTGTGGTATACAGTAGTGAGTGGTGTAAGAAATCGGAGACGCCTGAGAACGATATTAGCAATAGCGAAGCATTGCGGGGATCCACTGCGTTCCTGTACCATTTATCCGATTGCGCTAAAAGTTTAAGTGGGTATTTCACTATCTCTGATTATGTTCTGACTAAGCACTAATCCGCGGATTAGTCATTTTTTCGTTTTCACTATATCTGAATAACGCTAATGCTCGGGTTAAAGTTCGATTTGACTAATCAGTGCTCGAACCTCACGTTAGGCGCTTTTCCTCGAATCAAAGATGGCGTCAAAACATTCCGAGTTTGACAGCGGAGAAGTGAGTCGAATTTTGTTGAATGAATTTGAATGCTTGTATGATCCATCCTGAATTATTTGATTGTGTTCAAAATAAGAAACAATGTATTAATTCGACACGAATCTATCTAAAATGACCTGATAATCAACATAACATAACCAAAAAAATGCACACTTTGCGGTGTGCGGACTGTGACGCATGACAGCCGTGGTAGTAGATTGGGTAACTGCAAACATTTTGCGATGTTGCCAGACTATTTCGAGTGTTATCTATCCGGAAGCTCGGAAACAATGGTGAAACGGTCGCCGTTGAATAACGAAGTTATTATGATCTTTAAAGCCAGCCAACGGATAGCTAGTCAGATATTTAGCCTGACATAGTGAAATACCCCCTTAAAGTTTGTTCTTATTAGTGCCAGGAGTGTTTAGAGAGTGGTTTGATTGGTAGAAGAAAGTCGGGGACGCTCGAGAAAGTCTTATCTCTCATTATCTCTGCACTAGAATGAGATATATTACGAAATCTTCACCAATCACATCATGTCATTTAAACAACTATATATTCTAAAACTATACTCATTTACATTCATAAGTACAAAACCCAAGAAATAACAACAAACACGTACAATAGAAACACTAGATCTCATGGTCAAAAACTTATCCAACAAATAACTACTAATACAACTTTTGGGCAAAAAAGCTTCTTATATCATATTATTAAATTCTACAATAAAATACCACTCTCACTCAAAAGCCTCAACATTATAACATTTTAATCTCAAATAAAAAGCTAGATACTTAATATAGGGAGATCTGAAATAGAAAATATACTGATATCAAACACAGACTAAAACAGAATCTAGTAAACTGAACTATACAAAAAAACACTATCTTACTTATTTTAAAATTATTTAAAATATATATACAGAGTGTATCGGCAAGTACCCGACAAACTTTAACCAGCTATTCCTCAGCACATTTGGAGTAAAAAATGTGCTGTCCGGTAACATTTCTTTCCATTAAGAACAAAAAATAAATAAAGAATCCACACTCCGTCACTGTCATTTGCATTTCTCGTGTTCAACAGCTGTTATTAGCAAGTGTGTCAAAGAGTGCCCTCGCTCTTTCGTACACACTAAATAATAATAGTTAAAAATGAGACAAATGGTGCCGTGCCATTTCGTTGTGATTGTAAAAGCGCGCCAACGTAGGTACGTACGTACATTATTCAACGAAACTCGAACAAAATATTGCCAGGTGGGTTTTCAAACTTTGACAAAGGATAAAACAGTGGTGACATGTGGTGAAAATATGAATAGTAAATTTTTTATTAAAAAAAAATGTTACCGGACAGCAAAGTGCCCATAACATTTTTTACTCCAAATGTGCTAAGGAATAGCTGGTTAAAGTTTGTCAGGTACGTGCCGATACACCCTGTATATACTACATGATATGTGTTCATAGTTAAATTCATATGTTACTTTGTTGTTATATTAATTTCTTATAATTAAATTATAATATGTAAATGAAATCCTCAGCACGGGAGATCCCAGTGAGGATATCATTATCTCTATATGTTACTAAGAAAAGAAGACAATAAATCATCATTATTATTATTATATGGAGTTAAATTAAAGTCTACGTAATTTTTAACAGCAACAATGTGTATTTCACGTAAAAAACGTCGGGAATACCTGAGGAATACGTGAATTAAATAATTATTTGTAGTGAAACGGGACGAAAGTAATGAACGAAGAAAATGGTGTAAGAAGAATGTACGACTTAGAAGTGAATCTTTGAAGAAGTCGAGAACCCCCGAGGAAAACATGTCACGATCAAGTGAAACAATACATTTTACAATACAATAATATTATGTCCACCTTAAAAAAAATTTCTTCGAAACTAAAAAACTTACACTTGAAAATATTATAATATATCACAATTCATTCATTAAAAATAATACATGGTATACTTGAATTGAAAGGTTGCTGGAACTGGCTTAAGCAGTGTTTGGTGACCAGATCTGAACAGCGAGGTACTCCCCCACCTTCTTCTTGCATATCTCTTTCCCCACCCCATTTCCTTCAGCCTCACAACATACCCCAATTAGGGATTCCATAGTCTTACTGGCTTCAGACGATTGGGAGCAGTTGGTACTCTTTTGCGGTATTCACATATTTTTTTTTTAACTGACAGACGAGGCAGGCAACGCGTAAATATGTTATTTAATTGTTTCATACACAGCTCGTTTTTTGTTGTCTTCTAGATTACATGTTTAATAATAGTTGACTTTCACCGGTATTCAAATGAATTCGCATTCGGTTGTAAATAACGTCAAAGTTAGATAATATAATTATTCTTTATTGTTTTCAGATATAGGCTGCCTCCCATTAAGCAATCATGACTTCCATCCTCAACACGACGTCAACAGTTCTGCACACGACCTATGAATATTATTTATGGACGCTTTCATTATCAGGTAAATACCTCAATTAAAGTAAACTTCCTCCGTGGTCGATCTCCTCTCGACCAACAAGTCGAATGTTCAAATCCCGGCGTGAGCAAGTAAATTTTATAATTTATTTATTTATTAATTAACGCCCTTTTTCGGGGCTTTTACATATGAATATTAATAAATATAAAATAATTATTGTACGTAACTGAATTGCATCATTGACAACATTTTATATTTGTTTAAATATAAATTTACGATGTCCACTGACTTGGTATAATTGTTTCCCTCTATTAGTATTCTGAGCAAAGAGGAATACATATGGTAGTTAGTACCAGAATTTCTGTACTGAAATAAATCCTGACTTCTAGTATTACGTTGTGGAATCTGAAAGCTTATCAATTCTAGCAATACCGGACTATCAACTAAATCATTTAGAATTTTATATGGAAATACCAAGTGGGTGAAAAATTTTCTCTCAATTTTCCGACAATTTGAGCATATTCATATAATTTAATAGAGTGTTGTAGTTCAACATAATTGCAGGAATTCCTAAATATAAATAAATATTAAATAAATAATAGATGAATTTGTGTTATATCCCATTGTATTCTTTTAAAATAATATATGTGGAAGATACTCTCAGTATCGCCCTGTTGTAAGACCATCATATAAATGTTGGTTGAGATGACTTTTGTCGTGTTTGGTGACAAGACCTGAATGCTCCAACTTCCTCTTCCCATCTCCTTCCTCTCCCAATACCTTCAGCTTAACAACATATTGGGGATGCCATAGTCTCACTGATTCCAGACGGTTGGGAATAGTTGGGACTCTTATGCGCATTCACATTAAAAAAAAACAATTTTGCAAATTCTCTTAGTAAGATGTTCGCAAAACACTTTGAATTATATAAACCATTTAAAATAGTTACTTATCTGTCATTTTAACATTACACTCTGCAGTCAATAAACATAAGAATATGCATTTTTTGTATTATACTTTCATTTAACTGTGAACTTAATACATATAAATAAATAAAATACTTTGGAAGTCATTAGATTTATTTTTACATATTATTTGGCATCTATTGTGTTTTATACAAATCAACAGTTTTATTTCGAGATGGATGAAATTTTGCACACTTGACCTTTAAAATAAGAGGAAGGTTGCTGTCACCACTCAGTTTTCCACTCATTAAAGCAGAAAAAAACCAGTCCAACGGTGGGTGCTTTAACTTGTAATCTATTTAAATAAATTAACCAATAATATGTAGTCAGAAATATAACAGCAGGAAACATTACATTTAAACATTGATAAATAAATTCTCGGTGTCCAGCGATGTGTTTTTGTATTGACAAATGATAACAGAATTTTACAAATTACAAAATAATGGTTTTAGTAATTATTAATTACTTTGCGTATCTGTGAATGATTTATTGTTGGAAACTCGTTATTAGGTATGTAAATTGAAAAACGCCAATTTACATGTAAAGGAAACTACACACAATGCACGCAAGTTCATTATCTAAGCTGTGGCGAGTAAACCGTGTTGAGCATTTATGTATGATACGTAAAAACTGTTTCAACTTAGATAATAATACGCCGGTATAAACTGTAATCATGTCAGTGTAGCTTTTCCATGCAATATGAAATTATAATTAATATCTCTCACTTTCTCCGACGGCCAAGTACAATGTGTCTTTAACGTTATTATTACGACACTCACGGTGAAATTTCTGACTTAAGTGTTATTAGGGTATCACATCATTTTACGGTTGAGGAAATGTGATCATCAGTCTTGAAGATTGTTAAACAGTTGGTTAAGGAACCGCGTTATTAACATCATCGTATGGTGCAATTAACCCATTGTAAAAATTAATTAAATTTTCTTCACGTCACGTACATAATCATCGATCAGCGAAAATATTAATTAAAAATAACGTTAAGGCGATGCACTACGTAGTAATGCTAAATCATGTGTTGGTTTGAAAATTTGGTCTCCTAGAAATGTTTCAGATGCTTTAAATAAATACCGCGAGTACAATATATCTCGGCCTTTAAAATAATCGAGTATTTTTTACATAAGTCTTTTTATAAGCCCAGAAAAAAATAAATTATAAGGCCTATGAAAACCATTTTAATGTTTAAAATTTCCTACTTACGAACCCATTTTCGGTTATAGTTTTATTGAATTATGTGGCAAATTAAGTTATTTATAAAATGATCGGAAAACATTTAAATATTTGTGCCTAAACATCCTCAAAATAAAATAAAAGGCACTTTTTGGCCATGTTTTTTTTTTGCCTAAATCAAAACAGCTGGATTGTGTTAAGCGGGAATTTAAGCCTTATCGCCATCTACGTAAGGAGTGTTATTGATGGCGGCTCGATTCAAAATATTACACGACGTAGTGCATCGCCTTAAGAATAAAATATTATTATTTCCTCGATTGTCAGGAAACAAATAAAATGTGAAGTCAAAATTCAAAAGCTTTTGGAATGTCATTAATCAAGGTACATGATCTACAAACTATTGAGATAATTACCTATTTTTATTATAATTTATTATTCAAACTACTCCCCTTGTCATTGTTAGTATGGTTGCATTAAGATTGCGGCTGATAAGCCAACACCGGTACTTTGTAATATTTTTTTAGTCAATAGAATGTTATTGCTGCCAACAAACGTACTGCCCGGGTGTAATTTTATTTGAATAACTGCACGGAGAATAATGGTCCTGTTAAGAAATTGATAGCGCGCCAATTTCCTGATAAAAAATTAGTCATTCAGAATATATCGAAAACACATGTTCTTTTCCTAATAAATATCATGACGGAACCCGAATATATCAGTATGTCAATATTAATGTTTGTATGAACACGTGTTTCGCCGTTCTCATAAAACATTCGTTTTGACTGATATTTTATGCTTGCATTCTCGTTTATAACAGGAAAACGAATAATTTGACCAGATTTTTGATAAAATAACAATATTTTTTATCAGTAAATTTTCTCCTGTGTGGTGTTTATTTTTGTAATAATTTTGTAGGTTTATATTTTCAATATTAAAATATGTTCACACGAATTTTGTATTATTTTAATATAATTATTAAGCTGAACATCTCAACACATGAATTCCCTAGTGAGATAAGCCGCTAATGATTTTATCGTAATGTGCTATTTGTTGAATAAATAAATAAAATACGCTTTGAATATAATTACATACCTTCTGAAATGGTCCCGGATACTAATCTAGGATATGTTGTATCTTTTTTTATCTGAATGCCCATCAATGCATATTTTTTTATCTGAAAGCCGATGAATACATATTTTTTATCTGAAAGCCGATGAATGCATATTTTTTTATCTGAAAGCCGATGAATGCATATTTTTTATCTGAAAGCCGATGAATGCATATTTTTTTATCTGAAAGCCGATGAATGCATATTTTTTATCTGAAAGCCGATGAATGCATATTTTTTTTATCTGAAAGCCGATGAATACATATTTTTTATCTGAAAGCCGATGAATGCATATTTTTTATCTGAAAGCCGATGAATGAATATTTTTATTAATAAAATAACTAATGCCGCCCATTAAATTCTAGTTACCTAAAAATGCACAACATTCAAACCCAATACCCACCGTGTTTTTGATTAGTCGCTGCATCTAAATTCTAAATCAGCTGAAATAGTGTATGCTAAGAATATAATGATGACAACTTTGAGGTAATTCACGTATTTGATGTCTACTGGAAAAATCATTGTTTGAACATACTGTTTTAACTCGACCGTTATGCATTTCGTCCGTCTTGAAATTTGTTTGTTCGTTCCCTTCCGGTTCAAGATAGTGGCCGTTTTAATGGTTCACTAAAGATTATTTTTTCAAGTGTGAAATTTATTTGTATTTTCTCAATATTGTGGTACCTACACGAACAAAAATGAGTATTGTTGATTTATTAAAATACGGTCAAAAATGGGACTGCAGGCCGTTTCCTGCTAAGCTTTTAGCACATTCCTAATATATCGGAACACGTGTTCATGCACCTATATTTGCAAATGACAATATATAATGACCAAATGCAAAATTTTAGTATATTTATGAACACTTGTTCCGACAACGTATTTTACTAAAATTTATCAGGAAACCTATCAATTCATTCGTTAAGTGCCTGCAATCCCGTTTTTAACCGTATTACGAATAATTTGAAGAGATTCATAAATAAATTAGCAATATATTATTTCAGTAAGTTTTCTCTGTGTACCACCTACCTACCATTTGTCCTTATTAGAAATTTAAACTACCTATTCTTTATTTGAAATTTAAACAAATGTTACGTAAAATATATAAGGTTTATAATTAATGTGTATAATTTCTTTGTTATAATTACTCTTGAACAATAATTTATTGTCTTTACAGGACGTCTGTATTATTACATTTTCTTGGTAATTTTTCATTCTTTATTGTCACATTTTCATGGTTAATAATTAAGTAGGTAGGTAACAGTACCTACTTATAAATCTTATTTACATAAAAAACATTTATTTGATTTATGTAAGAAAAAATTAGAACATTATTTTTTGAACGAGTTCAGATAACTACTAGGTAGTTATTTTATTTTTTAATTATGTATTTAAGCACCCAAAACGAAAATTTACCTATTTTTGTAAATTTAGAACAGATCGCGTTGAATGATTGGGACAGCGTTAAGTCGCTAATAAAATATGTTAAAACTTGGATAGTAATTTTGTTTTAATTATGAAAACATTATTCGGGCTGTGGTGAAAATGATATTTCAATGCCTTATGAATTATGAATCACCTGAAATAATTACTGCTTAACAACCCGACGCTGTTTGCAGAGTAGAAAGCTACATAGATTATAATTTTCTCAAACTCACCATCTTTCAATACTTTCAAAATGTCATTGCCGCGGTAAAACCAGCGCCGAATTGGATTACATGGAAATTGTGTAGGTATTTATTTTATATGTCCAATGTACTTTTACATAAAATTCGTATAATGGTTACATTTTTTACACAAAGGTTAATAAAAAAAAACAATGATTTCATGTGGTTTACAAGAATTTGGATAAAATTAGAATAAATATAATAATCTACACATGTTCAGAAATAATATTTAACATGAAAGATTTGTTGTGGTATATTTTAAACATCGAATTTGTTATGTTAAAAAGGTAATTATTTACCTACAACTACTGTTAATACGCATTTAAAAAAAACAATCATTCAAATTAATGACAATAAACAACAACTTTTTGCATTTACGATTTTGAAAAATATTGATTTTTAATATTATTTATGTAAATAATAATTTACGAAAAAATTTGCCGACCGACGCACCATTTTGAACACTGAAGTTTTTTAAATGCGTATAAAAACGGTAGTTGCAGGTAAAGTTTTACCGTTAAAAATGTCGATGTTTTTCGTATATTCATTCGTTAAACTATGTAGGCGAGAAATTGGCGAGTTTGCTACATCATTTTTTTGTGAGCAGTGATATTGAAATATGCCTAGTGGGTCGAGTAGGTACTTTTATACTAACTAGACTTTAGGAGTAAGCAACAGTCAAGCTGCGAATTCAAATTATTAAAAGAGAAACATAATTCGCTTATTCGCTCAAGTGTATATACAGGGTGTATCGGGACGTACCCGAAAAACTTTAACCAACTATTCCTTAGCACATTTGGAGTAAAAAATGTTATGGGCACTTTGCTGTCCGGTAACATTTTTTTTAATAAAAAATTTACTATTCATATTTTCATCACATGTCACCAATGTTTTATCCTTTTTCAATGTTTGACCCATATGGCAATATTTTATTCGAGTTTCGTTGAAAAATGTACGTACGTACCTACATTGGCGCGCTTTTACAATCACAACGAAATGACATGACACCATTCGTCTCATTTTTAACTATTATTATTTAGTGTGTATGAAAGAGTGAGGACGCTTTTTGACACACTTGCTAATAACAGCTGTTGAACACGAGAAACAATGCCAATGGCAGTGACGGATTGTGGATTTTTTTATTTATTTTTTTATTGAAAAAAAAATGTTACCGGACATCAAAGTGCCCATAACATTTTTTACTCCAAATGTGCTAAGGAATAGCTGGTTAAAGTTTGTCGGGTACGTGCCGATCAAAGATATTAGAAGAACAATATCTTTGGTGCCGATACACCCTGTATACGATGATAATACCAATATCAGATGATTTAATACTTACTATGCAAAAGTCAAAAATCAGACAAATCTAAATATTATGACAGCCAGTCAATATGACTGCTTCCAATCGCTGATTGTCGCGCTGTTATTCAAATCACATATTTTAAATTCAGTAAACAAAAAATTCTATCATTTTTCAAATCTAAACATTATCAATTTTATTGATTTCCTTCAAAGACGGCTTAAATCAATACATTTAAGTTCCTCGCGTATCTTTAAAAGATGCACAACGACCTAATATTATGTACATTCAAAATCTAACCAAAATCAAAGTTGCGGCCAATATGATATCGATGGCCTAGCGCACGTGTGAATTGCAGTTTTAACTAAAATCAAATACTTACGAGTCATTTATTAAAAACACTCACTTTGTAAATAGATGTTTCATGGGAATGTTTTGTAACTTATTTCTTCTGAAATGGAAAAAAACGCATATTCAATTAATTTTGTTGCTTTACGTCTTGTAATTTACGGGCGATCGATAAAGCCATGTTTCAATACGATACTGACGAAATCCATCATCTATGGTCAGTTTAGCGAATATGATTCTGACAATCGGTTGACAAAAGCGGCTACTATTAGCACGGCCTCCAAGGTGTGGAATAATATGTCAAAATAACTGATTTATTAATTAATGGAAGTAAACTTACTAACCTCTTAGAAGAGAAAGAAATCATATAAACGATCCATATACTTAATTAATTCATCTGAGACGCGATCAATTGATTCCGCTCCAACATGTTAGAATGATATATGACTAATGACCTCATGAACAAATCAACTCCCTTTTTAGTTTCAAAAAGTACATGCGGACTGTAAATGTATATTAAAGTTATATGTATTTCAATTTGAAGTGGTCAATTTATTAGTATTTTCAACTTTTACGTAACCGTCTGATTTATTGCGTTATCAACATCGGTCTAGATATAAACAGTTCGACTGTGCTCGGTAAATCAGTATAAAATCATAGGTAGTTATGCCTATCGATCCGATATTTTAAAGTTATAGATTTCACTGTGCTAGACCCCTTGAAGTATTCTTATAAATTAAATTTTCAAATTGCACTCAACACGTGTGCGCTAGGCCATCGATATGTTAGATCAAAATCTCAGACCGCTCTGTACAGTGATAATTATTGTAATGGCAATTTAATGTCCATTATGGTGGCAAATTTCTCAGCTTAAAGTGCGGGTATTCACGTTAGTGTTAGTTTGCACCTCTGATCTACTCAACCGCTGTCAGATGACTTGAAAACTTTCACCTCCGGATGAGAGAACGTAACCTGCTACGGCGCTGAAGGCCTCGGCTCAATCTTAACGTCGGTACTTGTTTAATGTAATGGGAATAATTGGTACCTACTTCTGGTACACTTTGGTACTCGGTACCTACTTCTGGGTGCATTGGGGACACGTGACCTACTCGTAAACTTGACACAGAGCCATACAAATGCTTTAAGCTCTAAAGAGGCACAAAGGAAACCGTGGTCGAGTTGTTCATAGATGTATACCGTGTACCTAGCTGCCCGTAATGAGCCAGATTGATTATTGAGGTTGAACAATTTCTCAGTAATGATAATAATAAATATTAATAATAAAAATAAATTAGATTCAGACAAAGATGCGATAGCCGGATATGAAAGTTTCCATAACTAAAATGTAGTTTAAGGCTCTCGACTAGCAATCCGGAGGTCGCGGGTTCACATTTTGGCTTGATTAATTTGTGTAAATTCAGAGTTAATTAATTTAAAAAATAATGCATTGTGGTATATTTGCGGCACGTTTCAGAGTGGAAGATACTCTCAATATCTCCCTGGTGTAAGACCACAGAATTGAAATGGTTTGAACCTTGTTTGGTGACCAGATCAGAATAGACAGGTACTTCCCCACCTTTCTCTTCCATATCTTCTTCCCTTCCACTTAAATTAGATCCAAAATTAAAATATAATAATTTTATAGGTTCCAACGTACGTAACCATTGAGGTGATTCAATCACTGAACTGCGAAAGTTGACCAAATATTTAAAAAATGTATTGAAATTCAATTTATTAAATGCCCGGAGAGCTTTTGCATACTGCGTAGTGGGTACATTTAGTTGCGAAATTACAGTGAAAATTAAATTAATGTACTAGAGTTAACAAAATATAGGAAAAGGATTATATAAACATGTAACAAAAAATATAAATACAACAAATTTCCGCCAAACCAACGTTAAAATTGATACAAATGTATAAATTTTTTGTAATAATGTTTGTTTGTTTGTTTGTCCCCTATAGGTAGACTCGAATACTACTGGACCGGTTTACCTAATATTTTCAAAGTTTATTCTTATTATTGCTAGGAGTATTTGGGGAGTGATTTTAATCGTAAATTAATGAGACGCCCGGGAATACTTCGCATTTTATCTGCACTGGAAAGAGATACGGAGTAGAATAAATAGCGATATAATGTAGTTTCTTAGTGGTACTAATGTGCTATACAGTAATGAACTTTAAAAAAATTAATATTCAATACTTTAGAATAATATGACACACGTTAACACCTCAGCACAGGTTCTCCTAGTGAGGTGTTCACGTAACATACAATATTACCCACACACATTTTTACCTATATCAACCTATGTTCTTTATTTTTTATACCTTTTTTCTGTACTTTTTTTCTCTGTACTACAATATAAACCACTGTAATCATTTGTAAAATGTGTTTTCAAGAATAGACATAAATAAATATTATCTCCACCTTAAAAACAAACCCAGTTTTCAGATACACTAGACTTTACAACCTCAAAAATTTACTCCAAACCATTCATAGCCCCGAGCAACACCGGTTACATGTCAACTAGTATTTTATAAATTAAATAGAAATAGTTTGCATATACGGCCTTTGAAGTCTGGTAAATTTATTTTTTTGTCAAATACATATATATCGTTTAAATATTTGTTTTTTTTTTTTGTATTATGCAATTCACCCTAAAAAGAGTGCTATGTGCCGTTAAAGTTAAGGGAGATGGTTATAATTTTATGGGAAATCTATTCGGGAACAGAAAATCTCAAACATTGAAGTCATTCAAGTCTATGAACTTGTATAGAACTGAGAAAATGCGAGAATTGTTGAGAGAAAGTAAATAAGGAATACTAAGGGGAGATTGGTGGGTGATTTTTATGAGTAAACGATAAATGCCTTTGAAAGATGAATGATTTTTTGTTAAATTTTTAAGTCTGTCTTTCGTTTACAACGCACCTGCCTACGTTAATTCGTGTAGCATTTGTAAGCGCTAAATTAATGTTTTAAATACTCTACAATTAAAGCTATCCATCGTTGTACAGTTAAAGTACCTACCTATGACTATTCATTCGAACTACAGGGTTTTCCAATAAGAAGTGTTATTTTGAATAGCCCGCTATTTCAGTAGATGTTACTTTTGAAGCTGTCATTTTTTGACATTTGACAAGTAGAAACTACGCCATTAATAAAAATGGAACGATACACGCTTCAACAACGCATTGAAATTATTAAAATTCACTTGAGTGAATCAAATGCAAATCATCTTGAGTGATGAGGCCCATTTCCACCTCGGTGGCTTCGTCAACAAGCAAAATTGTCGCATCTGGGGCTCGGAAAACACAAGAGTTATTGTTGAAAAGCCTCTCTATCCTCAACGTGTGACTGTTTGGTGTGGTTTATGGTCCGGCGGAGTCATTGGACCTTACTTTTTCGAAAATGAGGCTGGAGCAACTGTTACGGTGAATGGATTGCGCTATCGAGAGATGATTAATGATTTTTTGTGGCCGGAATTGGATGGTATTGATCTGGACAACGTTTACTTTCAACAAGACGGCGCTACGTGCCACACAAGCAACGAAACCATTGATCTTTTACGATTGAATATCAAAATAACACCTCTTATTGCAAAACCCTGTAGTATATTTGATCCTTTCCCTGTCATTGCTGCCCGGAATGGTATAAATTTTTGACCACGTAAAATTAGGTTAACAGGATAAACAATTAAATACTACCCGATACTTTATGAAAGCGAAATAGAGTAGATGTATCTAGATCTAGGTTAGTTCTATCGAATTGGCTGGCAGATTATATAGATTACTTTTAATTATAATAGAAGATACATTGATGAAGGCCAAGCCTTAAATAACCCGCCTGATCAGACGCCGTTATAAAACACTGCCAAATTTATTTTATATTAAACTTGTACTCGATAAATAATAATTGGGCATTATCTTACGAATATTCTGCTTTCTCTCTGAATCCGACCCTGCATCACGAAAACGAAACCTGTTACCATGTTTGGGAGAGTGAGAGCCGAGGAGGTAAAAAAACCACTAAAATCCAATTGAAAAACTTTTACTGACCAACTTACCGAGAAGTTCAATGGAGCTACACATAGATATATCACTGAGCTATGAATTCCACTGACTTTGGCCAAGTTTCTTATATTCTATATATTAATAATTATATGTTAATCTTTACCAATTGCGTTGAAATACTGACACAATGTTGCATTTGAATACGAGTGTGTTTTTATTTACCTATGTAATATAGATGTCACCTGTGACATCTTTGTAAATCTTCAAAAACGTGCATGTTTTTGAAACAGCGCCATCTGTTGGCCGTAAAAGCAACGTGCGCTATTGTTTCTCTTTCTGCACTGACAGACTGGACCACAGCAAAGCGTGGCGGGGTACAGATAAAAAACGATCGAAAAACTGTCATGCGTCGCGATCCATCGCGTCGATCACGAAAATCTATACTTATTCGAGTCTTTCGTCGACTAGTTTATATTTTATAACTAACCAATCGACCCAGAAAACTAAATTGGTCCATAAATCATATTTTTTATTTACTTCTGTTTGTGGTTATTACAAAAAGATTATTCCTCAAATACTACATCGTTTTTTCGATATCGCATAATCAAGTAAAAGTAGCATATGTTTGGTGGCTTATTATTTCATAGTTTCTTTCATGTTTTTTTTCTCTATAAAATCGTTTTAATTTGTTTAAAGTTTACAGAAAAATACTAACAAGTTAATAGTATGACGAATTATCACGTAGTTATTCGGGTATTTTGTTGGTTAAAACATTTGTGGAAAGAATACTGAGTTCCCTGAATAAATTCACGTTTTTTTAATTGGCTTGATATTAATAATAAATCAATGAGTTTTCAACATATTATGTAAAAATATATCTTTTTGGAGGTGATAGATAGATTTAGAATCAAGTTTAAAGTAATCTGAATATGAACTATGTGCGTACTTGACTTGTAAATGAAATTTTCGTCCCCGGTGACGTTTTTTTTCAATTTTATTTTACTTACAAACAACAACAAAAAATTCCCCACGTCGTCCACTAAACCTAACTGTCCAATACCTAGTTATTTGTTTATGTTTTAAATTAATTGCCCCCTTGTTGTTTACTCCAAATAATGTCAGGAATCACTGGTTAAAGAAAGTCAAGTACGTCCCTAAATACCCTGTATACGAGTATAGATGAAATATGTAATGCATTAGCAAAAATAATATATTATATACATTATTAACATTGCATTTGTCACACAACATAATAATCGCGCTGCCCGTAGACAGTGAGATTATGCCTCTTTCATGGGGGGATATTGATTTTTTTGCTACACGAATACCGCACAAGAGTCCCAATTGCTACCAACCGCCTGGAGCCAGTGAGATTATGTCATCCTCAATTGGAGTATGTTGTGAGGCTGAAGGTTGTGGGGAGGGGTAGGAGATGGGTAATAGGAAGGTGGTGGAGTATCTGGCTATTCAGATCTGGTCACCAAACACGGCTAAAGTCATTTCAAGCAACGTTTCAATTTTGAATGCTGGATTTGAATTTCAATTGATGGGAGGAAATTGAAAAGGTTGGTTGCTAGGAAATTGGGAAGGCTGTTGAAATAGTTTTCATTTTTTCTTCTTTATTTTCAATGAAATAATAATAATAACGTAATTGTTTTTTATATCAAATTTTTTATATTTTTATAGTGAAATATTTCTACAAAACCCACCATATTTTTATTTTTCTTTTGAGGTGTAAAATAGTAAGTTTATTTTTCTGAAATATTCCAACCAGAAACGTAATAATGTAGTCGTTACAAAACAGATTCATATCTCTCTACAAAATTATAGGTTAGAACTTATTTACTGTTAATTACATTATCATGTTTGTATCTATAATTACAAATGAATACTGTAATATAATATTTAATTGGTACGCATTTTGACAAAAACTTTTCCCGTTAGTGTAATGTGGAAATGGGCGATGCCGCATAACAATAAATTTTACTTCAGCACATACAAACTTGCAAACATTTTAAAAACTAATCCATGTTAGTATGAATAATAATTGTGTTTTTCAAAAGCAACTTACATTCCCTAAAAGGATTTGAAATACAATAAATAAAAGCTTTAACATTATTTGTATTAGTTGTGCGATGTCAAGAGTCAGAATAACAGGATAGTTGGTATGTATGAGACAATATATGAATGTGAATGAACGTTGCTTTCCCTGAGGTAAGGGCGTGATAGGCAATTAGTTGGTGTTCATCATCCCGTGAAAAACAAAGTTTTTACAATTGTTTTTTAATTTACGAATAATTTAAATTGCTACATCTCTTAGGCTGGCTAATCGCCAATTGACTGGCTTTAAGGCGATGCACTACGTCGTGTAATATTTTAAATTGAGCCGCTATCAATAATAACCCTTACGTAGATGGCGATAAGGTTTAAATTCCCGCTTAACACCATCCGCCTGTTTTGATTTATGCAAGAAAAAAACATGGCCAAAAAGTGCCTTTTATGTTATTTTGTGGATGTTCAGGGATAAATATATTTTTTTTTTTCGATCATTTTATAAATAACTTAATTTGCCACATTATACAATAAAATCATAACCGAAAATGGGTTCGTAAGTAGGGAATTTTGTACTTTAAAGCAGTTTTCATAGGCCATATACATTATTTTTTTCTAGACTTTCATCTGAAACATTTCTAGGCGACCAAATTTTCAAACCAAAAACACATGATTTTGCATTACCACTTATGGCATCGCCTTAAACTTCTGTGAACTTTTAAAAGTAAAAACAATATAATTATAATTATTGATTTGATTGAAGATTAAACATTCCTCCCCAGGGATTGGAGTAAACCGCGCTAACAAGTGTGCCAAATTTCAATTGTGTAGGACCGACATTTATTTCGTATGTTATCTCTTGTAATATCGTTCGATTTCAGAGAAATGCGTATTTTTCCGTGTGTGTAAGTGATTGATACGATAGAATGCACTGTCATCGACACCGAGTCTTTCTGCCGAGTTACAGCTCGATCGGATTTCGGGAAGAGTGTTAATTTACGCTTCCAAGATTTGCATTAATTCATTACCGAAAACAAAAAAGAAATTTAAATAGATGTATGTATTTAAAAAATCATAACTGAAAAATTGTGTCAACTGTTTTCTTTTCGAAAATGGTCAAATAAATCTTCATACCGTAAACATTTTATGTTGATGTTTCTACCAAATATCCACTAAATGAGATTAATAATGACTGCGCAGAAATAATTTACAATTTGCAGTTGATTGGAATATATTATTCACTTTTAATAGGCAAAATATTTTCTCAGACCAAACTGGTGTTTTTATCAGTTAATTTGCCTACTTTCTTTAGACGGATAGAAATCGCGATGACTTTTATATGGGCATCTAAAATTATTACAGCTTAATTAATTTGCATACATGCAAATTTTCCCAACTATACAGGGTGTCCGGAAACTCGTAGTACAAGCGGGAAACTGGTGAATCTACATCACATTTGGAGTCGATTTTGTAGTATATTTTTTTTTTATTTGAGCTTTCGTTATCGAGTAAATCGAGTTTGAAGTTGATTTTTTTTTTTTTTTTTTTTTTTTAATCAAATTCTTATAAATTATTACTGAAGATCAAAGTACCCAACTAATTAAAACTATTTGAAAGTAAAACAAATGAAGAAACTCGGATTTGAAGCATTATTTTGAAATCACCCTTCATTTAACCCGGTGTAATCATAAAATATTTCTGCTCTGCAGGGTTAAAACATCTGTTATTCAACCCTAAACACCAGAAAAAACTTTAACCCTAAAATAGCCGAAAAATATTTTTTTTTGGTTTTTTTTTTTTTTGAAAATGCTCAAATCAAAAAACTTTATGTTTTTTTGGGTTCCCCATGTGGTGTAGATTCTCCAGTTTCCCGCTTGTACTACGAGTTTCCGGACACCGTGTATATAGCTTTAAATAGTCAGAAATTTGCCTCTCAAATAATAATAATAATTGGATGACTTGTATAGCGCCGTTTTTGTGCAAAATCACCTCAAGGGCGCTGTACAAACTTATAATACATTTCTACAGTGATCTATGTTATTACTTAACTATTTATGGAGATAATATACAGTGCAATACTTACCTGGTAGGTCACTTGAGATTAACACTTAATTAACATTATCTAATTGTTTATTAGCGAAATTTAGATATAGGATTTAGGACTTAATTGGAAAATTGAATATAACTGGACTTTCTCTTAGGAATGGTATATTTAATTTAAGGGTACGACAGCTTAAAAAGGTAAGTTTTTAGTTTAGACCTGAATTCTGTTGGACTTGTTATGGATCTTAGTTCCGGAGGGAGTTTATTCCAAGCCTTCTGCCCGGATACTCCGAAAGCGCGATCACAAAACTTAGTATTTGGCTTGCGCTTAGGTTCCATCAGTCTGCCTATATCTGATGATGTTGCTGATCTAAGAGTTGACTGCCTCAGACCAGTGAACAATGAACACCATTAGTAAACAGGAAAAAATCACGGAATCTGTCTGAAATTTAAGAAATGGAAATACACATATAGATATATTAATTAATTAATTAAAATAAAATTATTTTAGGTTGGTATGTAGATAGGTACTTAATTTATCAATTTTTAAATATATATATATAGGTACGCAACCTAAATTAGTTATTTTCGGTGCTATTTTTTATAATTATTTATTTAAGTCGGGTCATGTCAAGAGTCAGAATAATAGAAGAGTATGTGAGAGACGATATGTGAATGT
This sequence comes from Hesperophylax consimilis, assembly GCF_061612785.1. Lineage (NCBI taxonomy): Eukaryota > Metazoa > Arthropoda > Insecta > Trichoptera > Limnephilidae > Hesperophylax > Hesperophylax consimilis. The sequence goes on along the minus strand of NC_142840.1, from coordinate 3,703,532 downwards.
GAATGAGGCAAGGAGTGTGTGCCAAGATCGATTAGTTCGTTTTTTTTAATGTATTATTTATGATCTATTGTTAGGTCACATCCAAAGATAATAGAATAATATAATATGGTCACATCGTATTTAAAAATCTCTTAATAGTATAAAATAAAGTCGCTATCCGCGTCTGTCTGTTTGTGCGCTTAGTTCTTCTAAACTACGCAACGGATATTGATAAGTTTTCACTATCATTTAAAGAATTTCTTCCGGAAGAATTACATTTGTAGTAATTCATGTATTTTGTAATTATAGAAAGTAGAGAAAAATTGATGTTTTATAATCAAGTCGTAAAAATATTTTTTCGAGCACTACATTGCTAACACTGGCTAAACCTTATGAGATACATCAAAATAATGTACTACGGAATTGTATATCTTAAAAAGGCCTACAAAAAAGTCTATGGTGGTGTATGTCTATATCCTAAGGATAACCCCTAGCAATGCCGGGTACACGTCAGCTACTAAATAATAACATTTCTCAGTGAAACAAAAAAGTATTATTTCTAGAATATAAAAAACAATTTTGTTTATTTGTAGATGACCGAACAAAAGGATGGCTACTCGTCGATTCCCCGATGCCCACGTTGTTCTGGACGATGGTGTACCTGGCGATAGTGTACACGGGCCCGAGGCTGATGAAGAACAGGAACGCGTTCCGGCTGACGTGGCTGCTGGTGCCCTATAACCTGGCCATGGCGGCCCTCAACTTCTATATCGCCGCGCAACTCCTGACAGCCTCTTGGAGGTTACGGTACAGCTACATCTGCGAACCTTGTCGACAGCGATACGATCCGGATGAAATGCAGGTGAGCAATCTGTTTATCACAATGATAAGTGGGTTCAAATTCCGACATGCGCAAGTAAATTTTATTTGGTAAATCTGTGTTTTTCACAATTTATTCAGTTCCAGAGTGTTTGATACTTTCAGTATCGCTCTGGTGAAAGACCACTATTCAGAATCGAAGCGTCGCTAGAAATTTATTTAATCCCTTGAACACCGACGTATCCATAAATATTATACTATACAAGGTATCCGGGGGTAAAGTGCGCTAACTTCAGGAGGTGATTCTACATGATTTTAGAAATAAAAAAAGTTTAAAAACGTTTTCGAAATTGGAAGTAAAATAAAATCAATTAAAATATCTTTCAATGGCCGAGAATCTTATGTATATTTCCAACGTTTCATCACTTGCTACAAATAAATTGCCCGTCGACATTAAACCAGCATTCTACACTGATAACAACTTAGGTAATTTACTAAAAAAAACACTAAAGATAGAGATCATAAATTTAGCCCATTAGACATTTTGTTGCAATGATTGTTCATCGATCTACATAGGTAAAACAATTAAAAATATTAATATTAGAACCGCGGAAGATTTAAGATGTTTATAACAATTATTCTTCAGAGTTTGCCAATCATTCTTTTTATAACGATACAAGGGTTAAAATTCTTCACCAAAACAGTAAAGACAACAAATTAGTTTACTTAGACGCACTGGAAATCAGAAAATCCATAAATAAGAACTGTAGTTTTAGATAATCAGATAAATGTATCTTTTAGTCCTATTCTGGACATATTTCCAATAAGCCACTCTGTTCTTCCCAAAAATCCCTTAATTACCCCCTACTCTTATATATAATTATATATCAGCATTGTATATCTTTTAAATTAGTTTTAATATTCTCCTAATGCAGGAGGGTTACTTCTGAAACCGGTTGAGTGTAATTAAAATAAAGTGGTCAAAAATAAATTTGTGTTTTTATTGTAAATATTCTCCCATAGAAAAATATTTTTGTATGGGAAAATGAACGTTGGAATTTCGAAAAAAAAATTATATCTATTTTACTTCAACCTTCATGTAGAATCACCTCCCGAAGTTAGCGCACTTTATCCCTAGACATTTAGAGTATATAATTTTTACACAAATGAAAGAATATCTTTGTTTTAAACCACTTTATTAAATTTATATACGTCGACCGGTTTCGGTTGTGTCCTGATGAAGGTTGAGTTCAACCGAAACCGGTCGACGTATATAAATTTAATAAAGTGGTTTAAAACAAAGATATTCTTTCATTTGTGTAATAATGTCAAGCCACAAAGTGTTTGCTTCCTTCGATATATAATTTTTAATAAAAAGGTTAGTTAGTTTGTTTATTTTACGTCTGTTTTCTAAAATATTTAAAATATTCAGGTAATTTATGTGCTCTAAATATACATAATCCCATTGGCCATGAGGAACTTAAATCATATCAGATCTGTTCGATACTTGATATAGTATGTATGATTTCTAGATTGCTGATGCCGTCTGGTGGTACTACTTCTCCAAGTTGCTGGAGTTCTGTGACACAGTGTTCTTCATCCTGCGCAAGAAGGACGAGCAGCTCACCTTCCTCCATGTCTACCACCACTCCACCATGTTCTCCTTCTGGTGGATTGGAATCAAATGGGTGCCCAGCGGATCTAGTTAGTTTTTTTTGTTTACATTAACTCGACAGGAGGCCCTGAGGAAAAGAATTTCCCTCGGGGCCTATGTCATCTTTGGTGTTGCTATGTGGAGGGTTTTTTTGAGGAGAGGAAGAAGTGAACATGGGTCTTGAAGAGGCCTTAGGAGGGAGGAAACACAAAGTCCGGAAAATCTTTCCACAGTCGAGCTGTTGAATTCAAGAATGATTTGTAGTAACAACCCATTCTCAAGTGAAAAATGTCACCCGTGTACAAGCGTTGAAAGCTTTTGACGTGTTTCCCGACTATATACTGGTGCCGAAGGGATAAATGTTCTAGTTCCCCGGAGCATCTTTCATTGAAATACCGGTAGAACAAGTACAACAGTCCATTTGTTAAAATAGGGGAATCTATCAAACGGACAGCCCGCTTCAGCACAGAGTCAAGAATTTTTTTTCAAATATCTTGGGACTCCAGACCAGAGTTGTCTGCCAAATTCAACAAATTTCATTTTTTTAAGTAATCGTTAACTCGTGTAATAGAAACTTAAAAAATAAAATAAATATAGGAAACTTTTCTAAAGGTTACATTATTACCTAGTCAAAATACTAATAAACGTGTTTTAAATTTTACATAACTGATAAACAACTATTTAACCTATATTAATGGTTGTTTATCGGTTGTGTAAAAATTTTAAACATGTTTATTAGTAAGGTCCTAGGTGGTATTCATCCACTCTTATCCGTAGTGGATAATTTGATAATTTTAGATAATTTCTTATCTCTTCAATGTATCCATTATGCATATTATATTATTATGTGTACAGAATTTTAAAAAAGCAATATTTTTTTGCCTGGGTTACATTCTAAAACATTTATAATTTAATATAATATTCAAACTATTAAATTATTTCCACAATTAAATTCCAAGTGCCGACTAGGAACACAAGACAAAATGTAACATTCTTCCGCAATACATACACAACCGACTATCAGACACACTCACTAACCAATAGGATGCATGATCTGGGCAGTAAGTTTAGAGGTGCTATTGACATATTTACTGACTCCATTTATAGAATTAAGTGTAATCTATACCAACACTTTGTTGAATCCAACAAATTATAGTAGCATAAAGTAGTTTTAGTGATTTGTCTTGTAGTATTGTTCTAGTTTCTATATTATTTTATGTTACTGTTACATGTTTCCTAATATAGTTTCATATTCAGTTTATCAGTTTATTTCACGCTTTAAAAACTTTATGTACAATTTACGATAGTTCGATTCGATAAAAGCACTGGGGGTAAAACCAAAAAAATATTTAGTTTAATAAATGTGTTTGTAATTTTGTAGCCTTCCTGCCGGCCATGGTCAATAGTGGAATCCACGTCCTGATGTACAGCTACTACGGACTGTCTGTGTTTGGCCCCAACGTCACCAAGTTCTTGTGGTGGAAGAAATACCTGACCATCCTGCAATTGGTGAGAGCTGCATAAATGCACATCAATAATTATCATTTCTGACTAGCTTAAAAAAGTCTGACAAGAACCACATTGAAATTTAAATATTATAATATATTAACAAAATTTACCATTTAAAAGGGTACCTACCTGTGATATTTGTTTAAAAGTCACTTTTCGACAACCATGACGATATCTATTTTTTTTAACCTATATTTTGACATTCTTTTTTGATTGATGATTATAACTGTTGTAATGTAGTTGGGACCATCATTATAACGAAATTGCATTCCAAAATAACAACAGGGTTTTCCAATAAGAGGTGTTATTTCGATATTCAATCATAAAATCATCGTCTTGTTGAAAGTAATCGTTGTCCAGATCAATACAATTCAATTCCGGCCATAAAAAATCATTAATCATCTCTCGATAGCGCAATCCATTCACCGTAACAGTTGCTCCAGCCTCATTTTCGAAAAAGTAGGGTCCAATGACTCCGCCGGACCATAAACCGCACCAAACAGTCACACGTTGAGGATAAAGAGGCTTTACAACAATAACTCTTGGGTTTTCCGAGCTCCAGTTGCGACAATTTTGCTTGTTGACGAAGCCACCGAGGTGGAAATGGGCCTCATCAGTCAAGATGATTTGCATTTGATTCACTCAAGTGAATTTTAATAATTTCAATGCGTTGTTGAAGCGTGTATCGTTCCATTTTTATTAATGGCGTAGTTTCTACTTGTCAAATGTCAAAAAATGACAGCTTCAAAAGTAACATCTACCGAAATAGCGGGCTATTCAAAATAACACCTTTTATTGGAAAACCCTGATTATCATAAAATAATAACCTTATTTCGTAACTACCATTTTATTGACAATGGAACTGCCATTCGAAATTATTATGCACAGATATTAATAATAAAAAAATATTTAATATTATTATTAAAAATTAGTATTATTAATAGGATTTCTACAAACACCGCTGTACGGTGTACATCCGCAACCCTTTAGGCATATTTTTTACAGAGGTACACAGTACGACCATACTCTCCCAAAGGTTAATATCAAAAATAATTTAACTAGGTACATACCTATCTATCAGCTTATTTGCGAATGGTCAAAAGTGAAATATTTATTGTTAGTCATTGAATAATTATGTACCAACTTCTAATCATTAATTTGACTTCATGGAGCAAAGATGAAGGTTAAATTTACTCTCTGTTTTATATTCATAAAATTTTGTTAATATTTTAGATCCAGTTCACCTGCGCTCTAGTCCTGGGATTGAATGGGCTCCGTACGGGATGTGAGTTCCCGTTGTGGATGCACTACACGCTCATCATCTACATGATTTCCTTCATCGTTCTGTTCGGAAAGTTCTACTTAAGAGCGTACATGCAATCGGTAAGTGATGACTTTGATATCATTTGATGACTTTGTGACATGTGAATTTCTGCAAAACAACTGGGCTGTATTTGGGTGTTCTTAAATTAATTATACTACTAAACAGTTAAGTAGATAAAACTTAAAAATTATATAAACATGCGAATCTGATTTAATCTCCACATCCTAACTTTCAAATTGTGAGTATCTCAAAACTGCACTTTCGAGTTTAGCGACTTTTGTCCAAATGAAGATGTTTTGTTTGAAATTTTAAACAAACATAGTTTTAGCAAGCGTAACTACTACTTCATTATTATTAATATACTTAACCCTTTGCAATGTCACCAGCTTTTGAACAAATTGTGATAAGCAAAAGAGGACAACAATCATGTTGTTAAGCTTGTCAGCTTATTACAATTAGATAGAAAATTGAAATGCACCTATAATCGGCGTTTAATGGGTACTTATCAAATATCAAAAATTGCGCAGAATGACCATTTTTGATGACAATGTTACATTTGAACATCTGCGAAACAACTGGGCTTACAAGTTTATTCCAAATTTCGATTTCTTTACTTACTTGTTTTTTGTGACTTTTGCCTGAACAGTGGCGAAAATATGTATTTCTTTTATAATCTTCCATTATATAACATTGTTTTAAGTCATTTTTCTTTTTTGCAGGGAGGAAAGGCTTTGGAGGTGAGATACGGCCAAGAATACAAAGAAGTTGTCAAAGAAAACCACAATGTGCATTCCTACGACAAGCTCAAGGTTGCTTAAACTGCTCAAATGTATTGTTTAGAAAACAACCAATGAACAATAGACTTTAAATTTCAAATGGAAGTAAATCAATACTTACAATAATATTTATACATCAACAAAATTTGTTTGCTTCAAAATTATACAGAGTTTCACAGGTCTGCCGAAATGTGGCTAGCTTAGCAATCATTAAAATGAGAAATCTCACCAACTACAATAATAATTTATAATGTTAAGATGTAATGGAAGGAGGATGGATAGGAAAAGATTATTAGACAATATTACAGAGAATTATTTGCCAGAAACTGCCTTGACATTAGAACTAAAAAAAAATAAAAAATAATGGTAAATTTAAATTAAAAGTAATCAACACTTATTTTTAACCAGTTTTGTTGTTTAAAAACAAGCGACATGTTTCGCAAGCAATGCCTTTCTTCTTCAGGATTTACTTAAAACTAAATTACAAATGTAGACTTAAAGATATAGTGGGAGAATGGTGAGTGAGAGAAGTCTATATTTGTAATTTAGTCTCAAATAAACTTCGAAGAAGTGAGCATTGCTCACGAAGCAAGTCGGTTGTTTTTAAACAATAAAAGTGGTTAAAACTAAGTGTTGATTATTTTAAAATAAAATGGTGCCACAAAATAAATGTATTGTGTTTGAAGAAACATGAAATTTGTTCTTGGTAAATGTAAAGATAAGATTCAATCTTGTTTATATGCCAGAAAGCAATAAAATTATGTTTTTTATCCGACAGGTTATAAGTAATATTATTGAACTCTGCAAGCTCTCTAAAACTGTATATCGTCTACGCAAGTTCAATGCCGCGTTTGAACCAATAATTTCAAAATACATTTTTTTGACGCTTTCAGTTGAACAGCACACGCCACATTGATTTGTTTTCCGATTTTGAAATTGATCAATAAACTGTCTGTACTTGACTGACGAGTAAGTCAATACTGCAAATAAACCAAGCGAAGAAACGCATATCCCAAGATAGTTTTTGTCCCTCCGGAACATTCTTACAAGTGGTTCTTCCGCGGTATTGAACCTATACTGATGATATTTTAATTATGACAATTTTGACAATATTATATGTATTAACATTAAATAAAACAAGCAATGATTAATAATTGATTTCATTTATTAGGATTGAATGAGGATAGACAGAAAAGCCAAGCGAAAGCATTATTGACAATAAGATTATTTTCTAATGAAGAAATTATCAAATTGTAAATACATGAATTATTGTGATTGAAAAAAATATTAATAAATTGTAATTATATTGAATTATAACAAAAAATACCTGTATGAACAATTCAGAAATTGTACTTAATATTGTAATAGATACATAACATTTTGAGTGATTTTATAATTTTGTAGTAGAAGCAATAGTCGATCTGATATTCTAAATAATAAATGGTATGAAAATTATTCACATCATCTAGATTTAAGTGTTATTTTTTGTTATTTGAATTCTATATTTAGTGTAACTAATTATTGTACATAAAAAAATATTTTATAAATTATCTTTCTTGTTTTATTCTATTATATACATGTACATACCTCTGTCTCTACTCTTAAATATATTTCATTCTAAATAAGCTAGGAATGAGAAAGGAATGATTTTCGAATCCCAGATATAAATAATACGATGTTTGTTTGTTAAATAGGCTGGCATTGCGCTCTGGCCATGTACGCTACTTTCTGTGCCCGCTGAATTATTTCTGCACATCGTTTCTTTCTCATGAGTCGACAGTCTTGGAAGAAACCTTCGTTTCTAGGGAATCCATTGCCTCCGTCACTGAATGTGACTATGCCTGCAATCCAAAAGATTTAAGGTTTTAAATTAGATGAATAATTGACCTTTTCAATCATTTTTATAACAATAATTTGATATCTGGCTTTGCAGAAGTTTTAAAACCTACTTTTTCATAATATATTTCTTACTGCACAGTGAAAAAATATTGAATAATAATATAAAATATAATGTCTCATCTTATTTTTTAGTTAAACAGATATTTCTCATTCTACCTTGCAAGCTGAAAGTGTCTGGTGAAACATAAATTATCGCAACCAAAAAACTAGGCAAATTTCGTGAATCAGAGCTCACTGTTCCAAGAGTTGTTACGATTTCAGACAGATATATTATAATATGCTTTATAGATAAGTAAATTTATTATCAATTTGGACATCAATGTCAGATTTAAATGTGGATTAATTTTCAAGGATTAACTATCAGATTTAAAATAGGAATGACAATATTACCAAGACCCCAAATCCTCCCTCCTCTGAATTCCCCTTCGTACTTCATTCCATCGGCTCTCCAAAACACCCCGTGGCCGTGGAACCACCCCTGCATGAACTCGCCTTCAAATCTAATCAAACAAACACAACATGATTACAATCAGCGGATGGTTGGGACAATTATTAATAGTGTCACATTTCCCCTCAAACTATTGTCACTGATTGTTTGCCTTTATTTGGAACAACAATACATGACCGCACCAGGACTAAATCAAGTCCTTGAGTCGTTTTCCAACATACAAACTTGTTACAGTCTGTGAAGAAAGTCTAGAATTTTAATAAAATGGCATTAAAATTTTACATTACTGTGGCAACACTGAGTAAAACCGATTTGAAACAAATTTTATTACATTCATTGTGAGTGAGGTTATGTTTGTATACATTTAGTGTGAGGTTATGCTTGACTCCAGAATTTGATAATTGACATTTACAGGAAACACATCATAATTTTTTTTTGCTAATGCTGTGTGTTTCTTCCACTCAATTTATTTTTATTTTAATTAAACTTCGGAACGCCGATTTCATGGGAACTAACCCATATGGATACGCCGGCGCTCAAGGGGAACAATTTTTTTATTGTTATTAAGTTTAATTTGTAGAACTCCATTTTCATTTTTTTATTTTTTATATATTCAATAATATTGTTATTGGGTTTATAAATACAGTTTATTTTTAAACAAGTTCTGCTGTGTAACTTGTTTAAAAATATGTTAACTGTTTTTATAAACCCAATAACAATATTATTGAATGGAACAATTTTTTTTATCCAACGGGTACTTTTGGCGCTTGAGAAGTTAAACATCTAAAAATTGCTTGTTTGATAAATTCATTACGTACCTACATTAAAAAAGAAACTTTTCCATGCAATGACCATGCTACACGCTAAAAGAAAACAATGAGGTAGTTAGAATATGATGTAGGATTATTTCCTTTCAGAGAGTGGGACTAATTTCTAAACCGTTTGACTTTTTGTTCATTGTACGTTGATATGAAAAATATTATTAAGTTACATTATTTTTCCCCTAAACCATGTTGATCTTGCCATCTATAAACATTTAAATAAATGAAATGAAAATACTTAGTGTCAACTGAAAATACTTAAAAGTGTCTAGTTAGACAGTAAAATTTATCAATAAAGTGACCTAAAACCAAGTATTTTCATTTCATTTATTAAGTCACAATGTGTTAGCTTCTTTTGAAAAAAAAAAGTATAAACATTTAAACGATCGCAGCACCCTCCATTTTTTTTATACACTTTCTTGACGGACTGTATGTACCCGTAGCTGTTCAACACACTGCGCTAATATGACAGAAGTAAAAAGGGAAGCGGACAAACAACATCAGATTAAACTTTGGGTAGGTGGATTTATTAACCTAAACTTTCCCATCTTGAAAACACGAAATTTATTTACAGTGAACTCCTTTAAACTACCACTGGCGGGTTCCTGCTTTTCCACATACCTTAATACTAAGCTTTAAGAATCATAATATGAAATAGAAACATTGACATAACGAAAATATGCACACGCAGCAAAATAATCTAATACCAAAATCAGTTGTGATCTGACGGTAAGTCTTCAATAACGAATAATTATTGAATGAAAAACAAATGTGAAATCTATGCAAGTTTATAAGTAGAACTAACTTTAAAACTTACTTGGCACCATCAGGGAATGTCATAACACCCAAGCCGGAAGACAGTCCATTAGTAAAGGCTCCGTCGTACCTAGTACCGTCCGGCAACACCAGGTGTCCCATCCCGTGCTTCTGTCCTCGGGAGTTCCATTCCCCGATATAGCGAGTCGTATCCTCGTATTTATAGGCCCCTGTCTTTGCCACTCCTGGATCCATCACTGCCAAATAGATTTATATATAAATATACAAGTCACTATTCAACTATCCCAACCATTTGGAGCCAGTGAGATTGTGGCGTAAGCAATTGGCGTATTTTGTGAGGTGGACGGTAGTGGGGAGGAGAAGGTGATGGGAAAGAGGAAGGTTGGGAAGTAACTACCTGGCTATTCAGACCTGGTCACCAAACAAAGCTATTTGAAGCAACATTTTAATTCTGAACGGTGGTTTTACACCACGGATGTGACGCAAATATATTATTTTTAATTAATAAATGGTAAATTGAAACAAATTAATCAAAGAAAATATACTTGCGACCTCCGAATTCGTAGCCGAGGATTGTAACCACTCGGCCACGGAAGCTGTTAACTAAATGTAAGTATGAAGTGAACGTCTTCACTAATCACAAGTTTACACTAACAATCAATTGAAGATTATTAGTTAATATGAGCTACTACCTAGTACCGTCTGAATTTTATCTTTTTAATAAAGTAAATTAATGTAACAACACACACCACAATAAATTTATGAAAAAATCTTCAGAATGTATTTTATTTCACCATTTGAATGCTTATTACTATTCAATTTTAAATATTTGCAAAGAAAGTTAATGAAAATTTTCCATACCTTCAACCATTTTGGATGTTTGTAGGTTAGCTGCACAAATGACAGTGGATATTCATCAATACAAACATTGAAGTGTTTTTCTAAGGTTTCCCAGCGGACAGCCTTGTAATCGAATTAAGTACACAGACTTAGCCCATGTAAACTTCATCACCCTACTTTAAATAATGCTACTAATTGGAAACATTCATATAACTATCTAGAATATTGCTTTTATGTGGATATCATTAGTTATTTATTAGACTTAGGATGGGTCGTTTCACAGAATTTGAAAAATTTATCAAATTTATAAGTTTCCTATTTAAGTTCCGTTTTTATCGAAGTCAATTTTGTCAATGTTTAATTAATTATTTATCACATAAAATATTAACTGAATCGGGATTGTATAAGTTACTGTTATTAACTATTATGAATATGTATTATTAAAATCTTCAATCTGTAAACTTCACCCGCCATAACACAGAGGCATCCATCACATTTTGTTCGGAGAGCGGACGTGTTTTAACCGCTCCGGTTTGTTTAATCCTTTCAGAAGGTTTCCCTTGTTAAGAGATCGCTGAAAAATGTTCAGCATCCGTGTTTTATATAGTGCTTACCTTCTTATTTCACGAAATGCGCGTAACTTCTACCGTTTAGCCGGAATTTTCAATTATTATAGCATTTTAAACCGATTAAATTTTGAAAGTGAACCTAGAACAAAGATTCTCAATGCAGTCGAAGATTTTATACCTGACTCAAGTGTCAAGAGGTGTCGGGATTTACGGGACCTTTTCAACCGAGGATGTCTGCTTGGAGGACAGATAAGCCATATTTTGTTTAAAGTTTTTGTTTTTATTTTCTGTTTTTGTTTATGTATTTTGTTACAGATGACACACATAAACTTCACTTTGACTTTGGTTCAAGATTTTGCTTATGATAGCCTGCGATAAGCGAGCCCTAAGGGTCTGAGACAGAGGTGTGAAATCGTCGGATCACGACAATAGAAAGATTTTTTTTTTTTTTTTTTGCTGGATTTTATTTAGGTATTGGAGCCAGGAAGGAGTCTAAAAGGGTCGAGAGGATGCACTAGGTGGCATGAAAGGCTGGTAGGTGACTGGAGAGACTAAGGTAGACTAGGATGAGGTGATTTTGCACAGCGGTGCTGCCAAGGTCTGTTATCTATGTGAGGATGTTGTGTCGGCGCTCTTTGTTGGCAGCAGATACATGTCAGCGCTATATTAGCGGCGGACACATGCCTGAACGGATGACGAGCCTCGTGCTGGCACAGTTGGTGGACGGGGTAGTCTCTCTCCCTGCAGCAGCTGGTACAGTTCCTTTGCTACCTAGGACTCTTGCAGCAGAGTCTCCATCTTCTGTCTTCGTCGAGCGTCACAGCGGTGCTGCCAAGGTTTGTTGTCTATGTGAGGATGTTGTGTCGGCGCTCTTTATTGGCAGCAGACACATGTCAGCGCTATATTGGCGGCAGACACATGCCTGAATGGATGACGAACCTCGTGCTGGCACAGTTGGTCTAAATAACAAATGTAGATCCTAGGAAATAAATTGTACAGCGCCCTTGAGGTGATTTTTCACAAAAACGGCGCTCTACAAATTATCCAATTATTATTATTATTATTATGGCGGTTGAAATAATATTCAAAATGTATCATCTTGTATTTTAACATAGAAATTCGATGAGTTCTGAAACAATTCGTCTTTAGTGTTATCTCTGGGTTGTCTCGCAAACTTTTTAAATAATCAACATTAATTTCCAGTCGTATTTACGTCTCAATCCCTGCATTATCGACAGCTATATATACGACAGACACAAACTCCAACGGCTCGGAGGGCTTTGAAGCAGAGAATGGACGGTTATCTCGAGAGTATTTCCTCCTGGGGTAAGAATAATCTCGTCGAATTTAATGTTTCAAAGACCCAATCCTGTCTGATTACGTCTAAAAGGGATCCAAATGATAATCTAGTCTCCTTCAACGGAAGCAATCTTCCGAACAGGCCTTCCATTGATATGCTTGGTATAACTATAAGTGACCAGCTCAGGTACGGGGGCTCCATCGAAGCCAGAGTAAAGTTGGCCTCTCAGAAGCTGGGCGTACTGTACAGGGTCCGCAGATACTTTAATAGTACACAACTGCTGACCCTGTACAAATCGCAAGTGCGCCCTACTGTCGAATTTGGCAGCCATCTCTGGTCTGGAGCCCCTAAATACCTGAAAAAAACCCTTGACTCTGTGCAAAAACGGGCGGTCCGTTTGATAGATTCCCCAATCTTAACAAACGGAATGCAATCTTTAGAGCACAGGCGTCAGGTAGGTATGCTGTCTTTGTTCTATCGGTATTACAATGGAAGATGCTCTGAGGAACTAGCGTCATTGATCCCTTCGGCACCGGTGCGTAGTCGGGATACACGCCAAACGCGCGCCCAACATTTGTACACAGTTGACATTTGTCACATGAGAACGGGTCGCTTCTACGATTCGTTCTTAAGTTCAACAGCTCGGCTGTGGAACGAACTGCCGGCCTCTGTGTTTCCTCCCTCCTACAACATGGGACTCTTCAAGACCCATGTTCACTCCTTCCTCTCCACAAAAAGACCCTCCACACAGCATCCCCAAAGATGACAGGCCCTGAGGGAAATTATTTTCATCAGGGCCTCCTGTGTGGAGTTAATATAAAAAAAAAAAAAAAGCTTTTGGTTCTTAGTACGCAAAGATTCTTACAAGCTACGTGACTGTTACGCAACCTACCAATATATGCTACTCTTTAAAGCTGGTTTCTGTACACGGGACTGCCTGAATTATACTGAACTTGATCATTTTTTAAGTGCAGTCATGGAATTAATACAATGTCAAGGGACTCTAGCGACGAAGACAAAAATATTGTTCTTCTTCATACATATTTACAAGCATATAAAAATGATGTAAAGAAGATTTAAGGTTCACCCATACATCGAAATAAATGTTAATTGGAGGACATTTGTCGCCACCAAAGAACTACATGAGAATGATGTCAAATTGACTTTTCTTTCGAACCTCAATCCACACCTTCTCCGCTAAATCCTTTTTAACGTATTCTGGTAAATTATAGTTATATAAACATGAATATTTTCCTACCTCCAGAATAAATTTAACATTCAAATCGTGTTCGGCCATCATCTCTGACAAACGAATAGTAGATGCGAATGCAAGTCGTGTAGCGTGCTACCAGTAGCATGCAACTGACGTCAAACCCGTAGTCAAAGCGTCACATTGTGTGCGAACACTAGCAAAATAGTATGAAGGACACTCACAAGCAGCATTTATGCTACACGACAAACTCGAGTGGCTTGTAAGTATGTATCTCTTGTATGAATGGCCTTATTGTTACCAATGCCATCTATAAGTAACCTCTTAAACTACTATCTAGGATATCACACCTGGTATTGTAGATTTAAGAATATTCTCAGAGGAGCAAATTCCCTTCAATAAAGCTCACCCAGGTTGTACCTGGCTATAATTATGGTCAAAATTTAAAAAATAAAAACAGGTTAATAAAATTAATAACAATACAGTGGTGCCTCACACAACGAACGCCTCGCACAGCGAATGCTGCACACAACGAACTTCCTTTTCGTTCATTTCACGATTCATACAACGAACTTCGCTTCACACAACGAAGTCGCCCGATCTTCTACGATCACTGCCGATTAATTGCATCCTCCCGCGCAGGCAGTCGTTAGACTCGTTAGTCACTGCGTAGTACGCTTAACTTACGCACGTATCGCAGCAATCGTTCTTCATTACGAATTAAATCGCACACGTATCACGGCAGTCGTCCTTTTAAGATAAACTCAACATTTTTTTTATATGATGGGTTCTAAAAAAAGCAGGAAGGTGATTTCTCTTGAAATGAAACAGGAAATAATTAGAAGGAGTGAATGTGGGGTAAAACAGTGTGACCTCGTCAAAGAGTTTGGCCTCAACAAGACCACCATTTTCACCATTTTGAAAAACAAGGATGCAATAAAATCAGCCAAAGTAGCCAAAGGAGTATCAAAACTATTTAATGAAAAACATAGATCTTCAATCCACGAGGAAATGGAGAGGCTATTAGCGATTTGGATTAAGGACAGGCAGGTGAAAGGTGACGTAACAACCCAAGATATTATCTGTTACAAGGCCAAGATAATTTATGAAGATCTAAAGAAAAACATCCCTGGAAGTAGCAGCAATCAAGATAATAAAGAAGATTTCAAAGCCAGCAGGGGGTGGTTTTTTAGATTTAAGAAAAGGTATGGAATCCACAGCGTTAATATGCATGGTGAGGCTGGCAGTGCTGATAAAAAAGAAGCAGAAAAGTTCTCTATTAATTTTCAAAAATTTATTATGGATGAAGGATACTGCCCACAACAAGTGTTCAATGCCGATGAAACGGGTCTTTTCTGGAAAAGAATGCCGAGCAGAACATTCATTACAAAAGAAGAGAAGAAATTGCCAGGACACAAAGCCATGAAGGACAGACTTACCCTTATGATTTCGTCTAATGCCAGCGGAGACCTCAAGATCAAACCTCTATTGGTTTATCACTCTGAAAATCCAAGAATTTTTAAGAAAAATAACGTTATTAAGTCCAAATTGCCCGTCCATTGGAAGTCCAATCAAAAAGCCTGGGTGACCCAAGTTATCTTCAACGAATGGATTCTGGAAACCTTTGCTCCTGCCGTGAAGAAATTCTTGTTGGAAAAAGAACTGCCGCTCAAAGCCCTCCTGATACTTGACAATGCCCCTTCTCACCCAAAAGACCTAGAAGAAATATTGCAGGAAAATTATCCTTTTATCAAGGTGCAGTATTTGCCACCAAACACCACATCCATTCTCCAGCCAATGGATCAGCAAGTTATTGCGAACTTTAAAAAACTCTACACTAGAGCCCTCTTTAATAAGGTGTTTGAAGAATGCGAGTTTGGTGGAGACAATATGACTATCCGAATGTTTTGGAAGGAGAAATTTGATATCCTTTTGGCAATACGACTTATACAGAAGGCCTGGGAAGAAGTGTCACAAAGGACCCTCATTTCTGCTTGGAAGATGCTTGTGCCTTCGTGGATTCAGGAAGAAGCAGTAGTTGATGACACAGAAGTGGTGAAGGACATCATCACAGTGGCCCAAAGGTTGGAATTAAAGGTAGAGGAAGAGGATGTAGAGGAGCTTATTGAGGAACACAAAGAAGAGCTGACAACTGCTGACAAGAGCTCCAAACACTTCTGGCCCAACAACAGGACAATGCTCAAAGGGAAGCAAACAGGATCAACGACCTGTACTCCGATACTCTTGTCCGTTATTTCCGGCAGATGTTGAAGAAAAGAGAGAAACAAACGACTTTGGACAGGTTTTTCACTGCACCATCGGCGGAAAATGGATGAAGATGTGCAAGATTCGATTATTTCTTAAAATTAAAAAATGTGTGTTTTTTTCATTATATTTTTAGATGTATCTAAATAAAAATAATAACAAAAAATTTATCTTTTTTTTATGTCATCTTACCATATTTTATGCTACAGAACGAATTATTTTTTTTAACATGTATTGTTATGGGAAAACGCGTTTCACATAACGAACTTTTCGCATAACGAACTTGCTCCTGGAACGAATTAAGTTCGTTGTGTGAGGCACCACTGTACTAGATAGAGATTGAGAAGTAAAAAAATATATAATTTATATTTAGTTTTTTACACAATACATAATGCCTTTTCATATATTTTTTTTAATTAAGATGCAAGTAGCCTATTCAAGTAGATTCTTCATCAACATCATCTTCTTCACTCTCCGAATCAGCCGTTCCTCTTCCACTGGATTCACTTCCCGAATGGTGCTCATCTACTTCCATTTGTTCTTCATTCTGTCGATTGCGCTTCCCGAGATCCTGAATGTATTGCATTGTATACTTGTTAAAATCGCAGCTGTAAAAAAAATAAGACAAATTTATAATTAAGATATGGGGTTCAAATGTCAATTTCACCAGTTTCACAATTTCAGAAAAATAAACATTTCATGCCTCCATTCGACAGACAAGCATTCAATCATTGAATCAGCAAGTACATAATAACAAAATATTATCTGTTTAATTGTGCGGTAAGAACTCACATTTCAGACAGCTGTTGATATTTTCTAGAAAGTGTTTTTTCTAAAGCCAGAAGTGTGGGCATAGCGAACATTCCCTGCAGACGAGAATTGTGTATTGTAGTCGCATAGCTGATCCAATGCAGGTATAACTCTATGTGGCGGCTGTCCTCAAACAAAGTGGAAATCGCTTTGAGAAGCCGGTGCAAGTATTCATCGGGGAGACTTGCAATAGTAAGCTGGACTGAAATAAATTAAAAAACTAATAAATAAACAATAATTTATTTATTTGTATTAAAAACATTAAATTTATCAAAATCGGTTGCAAGTTCTAAGTTACAACAAGGTGTCTGCGGGAAAAGTTGAATTGTTTATATGGGAAAATAAATATTCTTCTATCGAAAAATATTTTATTATGGGAAAAAAAAGTTGTAATTTCGAAAAAATTATTTATCTTTTTTACTTCTACCTCACCTACCGAAGTTAGCGCACTTTACCCCCGGACACCCTGTATAATAATTTTGTGATATCCCATTTATAAATGGTTTTTAAGAAACAAACAGGAGAGATCTGTTCCAGATCATGGACAATACTAAGTAATGTGAAACAGTGTACTTTTATTTATGTAATCCTTTGCCGTCCTTAATTACTATTGATTTTTTCTGCCACCAATTCATAATTAATAATTAATGAATATAATTTGACGTTTTTAGATTGTGTTACAAAGAATTTGGATAAAATAAATCAGATTTAAACATTTTTAATTATTTTAAAATGTCGAGTTAGACTCGACATAAGAGTAGACGGAAGTGACAGCGACAGCACTATGTAATTCTACTATTGTTACTGATTTATTGTAATGATTCGATTTATTTTGGGATGGTTTGCGGCCATAGGTATACGAAAGTATTGTAGATAATAATTTAATTCAACAAACTGTTTGTGCAAACTTACTATCACTGATAGATACTCGTTCAACAGCCTCCTGAATGATTTTCATCTCATTCAGCTGCAGAGCGGCCATCAAGGCCTCCGTCCACTCCTGCTTATTGAGGGCCTCCTTCACCATCTGAGGAGTGGCATTGAGCTGAAGTTCAAACGGCTGGAACACTCCACCGGTGTTCAGGGAATACTGCATCAATCCTTCCGTTGTAGCCACCGAGAAGCTCTGACCAGTAGGAGAGAATTGTACACAGAATACTCGTACCTGAAAGGATTAAATTAAAAATAGCATAATTTATATTGCTATAAAATTAAATTTATAAGGCTATTTCAATTTGGGAGGCGGGTATGGGTACCGAAGCTCCAGAACCATTTGAATACGTGTATTAATTAAGGCGCTAAGTGCCCAAAAAATCGAAAACGATGTTTTTACAGAAATGTATTCTATGTACCGATGCCAATAACCCTAAATAGGATCCAAGTGCCTCAGGCAGTTCAAAAAAATACAATAAATTGATGAAGTCAGGCATCGCTGTAACTCCATTGGTATGTTATCTTTTAAAATGGTTTAAGTGACACAACATTGTGCATTGACATTCCATATAAAATGGCCGGCGATGGTGTGTTGACAGTCGCGAGCTTGCTTGTAAAACGCCATTAAAAAGGTAAAGGAAGTGTGCAAAATGCGAAAAAAAAACTAAAAACCAGTGGCCAAGAGTATTCCACACTAAATAATAAAGTCATTCCTGCCAAAAAACCACCAAATTCTGAGGTATGTGTATAATATTATTTTTCTGTACATTTTGTTAGTTTTGGTTCTGACGCGCTAGTGATGTGCATGCCTGTCGTAATAATATTATTCATTCATATTGTAAATATTGATTTCGAATCCAATCATTTTGTAAACAGATAATTCTTTTAATTCCACTGTTTTTCTTATGTACTCGTAACTTTTAATTTATTGTACCTACTTATTTCATGGAAAATAATAATTAAGTTTTTTAGTGTCGTTATGTTTCATAAAGCCGTTTCCAATGATATATTGGTCTTTCGTGATGTTGATAACAATAATATTAATAAAAACATGCATTTAATGATATGACCTCCGAACTTTTATTAATCAAAATGTATGCTTTCACAATACATAATGGGGTTGGCCACGCAAAGCTAATTGTAGATGTCGCCATCGGTGAAGAGTGTCAACCAAATGTCAAATACAAAATTATCTATGCTTTTTCCATACATTTTGGTAGGTAGGTATTGTATTATTTTCTTAAACTGTTTATTATAATTTGCATTTTGTTTGGTAGAGCGGTACCTACTTTTGAAACACTGTATTCCTTTTAAAATATGTTTATAAGTTTTGTGAAAAGTTATATTCCTATGTTTAATTTTCACACACCGACACTATTTATTATGTTTGAATCATTTAAATAAATATGTACTTTTACATCAGATTATTTTTTAATTAAATTAAACAAATAAGTGATTTGTTTTATTTATATGCACATCCCTATTCCCCATGAGAAGGTTGTGCACTTAGATCTGCCAGAGCCCCTGAGTTGGCACTTAGAGCATTAAATAAAATTCTTATTGTGGAGCTTCACCGTAACCGTCGTTGTCCGTTTTAAACTTTTATTTTGTAGAAATGCAAAATTAATTTATGCTTTTAAATTATGGAAGCCGTCGAGATTGTTCTATACTACTAAGTAACATTTTTACTAAGGGTAGGCCACATATAATTTAATTAGACAAATCAGTATTTTGTTACAGCAAGCAGTTCTAGTTTTTGGCACTTAGCGCTTTAATTAATACATGTATTCATTTATTGGATAACCTACACATCTACCATAGGTCACCCCAAGTAGTTCGCTACGTTTGGTGACTTAACAGGGGCTCACGGGGTAAGGTTTATCCGGGTCTTGGTGGCGGACACGTCTGTCCACCAAACGCATGGCAGGCCAGATCAGGAGACTAGTTGAGAGAGAACTTTTGACCACTCCAACAGAGCTTTCTCCGAAAAACGCGTTGCACCGCAGTGGAAGGGATGAATTCATATGTCTGTCACTCCTGGACACACTGACTCATCCCTTTTTCCTACCCAGAACTTCCTCTCCTTCTTTTCCTAAAAAATACCCTCCACACAGTATCCTAAAGATGATATGTAGAGCTAATGTAAAAAAAAAGACATCTGAAAGAGCCTGATTGATTCTATAATATTATTTAACAAACCTCTGGTTTAAAGTTTCTATCGGCCATGTCGCCTTGCTTCACCCCCGGTAACCTCAGTTTAACATCGCCCCCTTCTAATTCACTCCTTTTCTCCACAAGCATCAGATTTCCAAATTCCGTCAGGTTGCGCCGACTTACAAAATCCTGAAAATATTCAATATTAATTTCTAAATAAAAACATTACATGGATGTAGGTTATAACATATTATGTTAAGGCGATGCACTACGTCGTGTAATATTTTAAATTGAGCCGCTATCAATAACAACCGTTAAGTAGATGGCGATAAGGTTTAAATTCCCGCTTAACACCATCCGCCTGTTTTGATTTATGCAAGAAAAAAACATGGCCAAAAAGTGCCTTTTATTTTATTTTGTGGATGTTCAGGCATAAATATTTAAATTTTTTTCGATCATTTTATAAATAGCTTAATTTGCCACATTATACAATAAAATCATAACCGAAAATGGGTTCGTAAGTAGGAGATTTTGAACTTTAAAGCAGTTTTCATAGGCCTATACATTATTTTTTTCTGGGCTTATAAAAAGACTTATATAAAAATACTCGATTATTTCAAAGGCCAAGATGTATTCTACTCGCAGTATTTAATTAAAGCATCTGAAACGTTTCTAGGCGACCAAATTTTCAAACCAAAAACACATGATTTTGCATTACTACGTATGGCATCGCCTTAATGTGTATTTACGGAATTAATAAAAATAAACTGTATACTTACGCCCATTGCATCTAATGATTTGTTTAGTGTGATTTGGAATTTCTTTAAAAGTACTGATTCATTAATACTGTAAATGCAGATATTTTTGGATTGTCCTCCGGCCAAAACGCATTTCCCGTCAGCCGAATAACATAGAGATGTGAACGATCTAGACAAAATAGCAGACAGAATTAGACATAATTGAATTCATAAGAATATATAATACTTGTAATGTTACAAAGCTAAAAAACATTTTTGAAGTACAGAAACACAATGTGGCAAGTGGTATTAAAAATTGGGAAAATGTAGATTGAATGTAAATATAATTATAATAAACTTTAAGGAAATGTGAAATAAAAATATAAATGTTTTTTTTTTTTTAAATGAGTTGCAATAAACTTAGGTGTAAACGGACAAGAATATCTTACTTAGCCTTGAGAGATTTCTGAGGAGTAATCATGTCAGTGTCCGAACGACCACTTCCAAGATCATTCCTTCCGTCAATGGTATTAGTTTGCTCTAGTGTTCGCACATCGAAGACACAAATCTGACCATCTAACGTACAAACGGCAACCTGTAGTGAGAAAGATACAACAACATAAAGAAATCCATCCCATTTCGCTTTCACTATACCAGGATTATTGGAAAAAATGTCCTTCTTTAGTACATAATCCATATTTCTAACAGCCTCAGTAGTCGAGAGGTAAGGTTCTCGACTATGAATCTGGAGGTCACGGTTTCAAATCCCGGTGTGCACGTAAGTAAATTTAATTAAATTAATCTGTTTGTTTTACAATTAATTCTATATTTGTGGCACGTTACGGAGTGGAAGATACTATCAGCATATCGCCCTGGTAAAAAGACCTCCATTCGAAATTTAAATAATGCTTGTAATGGTTTTAGCTGTGTTTAGTGACTAGACCTGAAGAGCCAGGCAGTTCCCTACCTTCCTCTTCCCCATCTCCTTTGCTTCCCACTACCTTCAGTCATATTCAAATGTTTTTCTTTTCTTTATAAGAATACCCATTATCGCTGGATTACTTATAGGGCCTCCACTACTACTTAACTGAAGGAAACATGTTGGAAGGCTCAACCTTCAACTCGTCCTTTCCTTAAGTCATGTCCATTTTTCAATCCCTTTCAACATGATCCTTCAAAATTGGACAGACAAAATCGAATATATTTATAGGTTCCTTCTTATTTCACAAACACCAAATAATATTACCTGTTGTCCATCTGGTCTGTAGGCAACTTGCAGTCCATCAGAAGTAAGATTGATGGTCTCATGATCGCTGTCTGTTTCAATGCAATTCCACAGCCTAATTGTCTTGTCCCAACTGACAGAAGCCAAAGCCGAACTGGAAAGTGCTGGACTGAACGCCAAACTAACTACCGGACCCTCATGGCCACTTAAAACCTGAAAATGGACAAAATAATTCATAAATAACAAGGCAAAAAACAGACCACAGAATGTGAGTGTAAAAAGTATACATATTATGAAGTTGCTTTGAAGGCATAGAAAAACAACCTATTTTTTAATGGTATATCAATGTTTTCTTATTGGTTTTTATTTTTGGAATATTTTTTGACTGCCATGCTACCTGCCATCCCTGTCTTTTGCAGAAATGTATTTTTATGGTTTTATATTATGTAGATAGGTTCATAGCAGTGTGTATTTTTGATAGCAATAACTAACTAACTAACTAACCATCACGCCGTTTCTCCGCAGGGGTAGGCAGAGAGGACGGACAGCAAAACAACTCGGTCTTGGCACACACTCCTTGCCTCATTCACATTCATACATCGTCTCATACATACTCTTCTATTGTTCTGACTCTTGACATGGCCCGATTCAAGTATCTGATTCACTTGGTCGTGCCATGTCTTCCTCGGGCGTCCCCGACTTCTGCTACCATTCACATTTGCATCGTATATTCTCCTTACACTCCTTTCTTCGCTCATTCGCTCTACATTCCCAAACCATCTAAGCGTCCCTTTCTTGATCTTACTCATTACGCTTACATCAGCCTTGCACTCTTTCCGGATCTCTACATTCCTCACGCAATCATACATAGTTTTACCACACATACGCCTCAAGGATTTCATTTCAACAGCATTCAATCTACTTTCATCCTTTCTTTGCCAGTTCCATGCCTCACTTCCATACATCAGGGTAGGTACCAGAACTCCATTGTGGACTGCTAATTTCGCTTCTTTGAACAATTTTTTGTTCGCTCCAACTGCATTCAGTCCTCCATTAATGGAGTTACCTGCATTTACTCTTCTTTCAATATCTCTGTCAGCCTTCCCATCTCTCGTAAACATGCTTCCTAAATACACAAACTCATCCACCTGCTCCAAGTATTCCTCATTCACAGCTATATTGCACACTGTTTTCGTACTCTCTCTTTCAAACACCATTACTTTAGACTTACTTACATTCATCATTAACTCATTCTTCATGCATACTTCGTTCATCCTAGACACGAGAGACTGCAGATCATCCACACTATTAGCAATCAGCACCGCATCATCAGCATACAGGTAGATAGCAATAATAATTATTATTATTACCTCCAACAACTTTCCCAACTTGATAGACCAAACAAATATGTCAAACACATCTTGACCTCCTGCTGCACACAATTCTGCACTGGAGTCTAGGGCCGCACAGCTGAACTGCACTGGGCTTGGAGAGGTTAGCGTTCGGAAATTACGGTACCTGAAATAAACAAAGATATTAACAGTCACAAAATGATTTTAACCACTGGAGATAAATTAAAATTAATTATAAAACCTAAAAATTGGGTGGATTCATTGGCTCTAAACTGCTATAAGCAGTTCATATATTTCCGTTTTAATATATGGAGGTATATTAATTAAATTGAAAACGGAACGCCTGGATATCTCCATGGCTCGAGTTGTTAAGAATTTGCATAATAATGGTGGAATAGCGACAAATCAGGCAACCTGGACCTCAAACACACTTTTGCTAGGATACAAAATCAAAAAAAATTATGACAAAGATATCAAAACATTAATTTTTCAAGTGTACTTAAAATGTTATAAAATAGGGCAAATGCTACCATTTTAAATTAGCAATTAACTGTTTAAATCTTAGTACTAAATAGAATATGCCTTTCACCCTTTTTTCACTGCCCGCCATGAAAATGATCAGAAGAGGATTTAACAAACAATGTCAAACAAAAATACAAACCTTACAATGTCGTAACATCTTACTGTGCCATCCAAAGAAGATGAAATGAAGAACTTCTTGTTGGAACTGAACTGGACGCTAGTGATAGAGCTGGTGTGTTCGCTGAACGTCACGAAACAGAAGCCAGTAGTTGTATTCCAGAGTTTAACCTTGCCGTCATGACCACCGGTGGCAATGTACTGTCCGTCAGGTGAGTAGCATAGGCAGGTCATGTCGGAAGAATGCCCTTGTTGTTTCATTACATACTGCTCACCTATATTCAAAATATAGGTAAACATTGCATATTGTCAAAATAATAATAAATTAATCATTTATAACTCTATTCTGGTGATAAGCATCAATTAAAAAACACTTACTTTGCCATTCCCAAACAAGAAGTTGGCCAATTCCTGAGCAGCCCAGCGCAATCCAATCTCCGGGCTTGGAGATGGCAATGGAGCTCACTTGGTAATCTGATATGCTGAGAGAGTGAATCAAGTTCACTTCGGGAAGTTCATGTAGGAAGAATGAGCCATTGGAAAAACCTGAAAAATATTTCAGGTTTCAGTTAAGATTTTATCTGATTTGACTTGAATAGTTTTATACACAAGGTTCTTGTTTACACAATTACTATATTCTTAATCCAGCCACAAATAATTAGGTTTCCTACACTCAAGGGATAATTACATCATGCTAGAAATGCCTACCATATACATTTGAATGAAAACAAAGGTCGACAAATGACAACAACTTTGACTATTAGATTTAGACAAATATTACTATTGTGGGCGCATTCTCTCTTTTTTTACTTCCTGATATCATATACGTCAGTCCATTTGATCTACGACAGTTAAATTACTAAGGATTGTAAGACACTTATCGATTCTTTGCGTTTGGCTTTATGAGTACCGACTGAGTTCTGAGTACTAAGGTACCTAACCACGACAATAGTGAATAAATCTATATAAATAAAATTTAAATGTTCATTTGTTCTAAATCTAAATCTCAGAAAATTCACTAATTGCTTTGAAATTTTGACACAAAGTTGCATTCGAATACGCGAGTGTTTTTATATACCTATATTATACGGATGTCACCTGTGACAGGTAAAAAAAGCATATCTGTTGGACGTAAAATAAACACGCAATATTGTTTCTCTATCTGCACAGACAAAGTGAGCCTCAACAACGCGGGGCGGGGTACAGCTAATAATATAATATGTAAATTAATATTAGCAATAATTATTATCCTGAAACAACCATAAAAATTGAAAAAATCTTCTGAGAAAAAATAAATGCCACATTAGTTTATCATTAAAAAAATAATAACATAATACATGAAAGTGATTTCTTTTTGAAGTATTATGCCCTTGCGCTACCTCCTTCTTTAGCCGACGTAGAGACACGGTATCACATACATACAGCACGCACTTCACCACAATCTTTACACATCTGCCCTGATGATGAACACTGTAATGCTGTCCGAAACATTGGCTAAAGAAGGAGGTAGTGCAACACAGCATAATATACAAAAAATAAATCACATCTCAAAAAATTTATATTTTGTATTTAAATATTGTTGCGTATGAAGTAGCAATGGGCACAATCGATGGATCATCAATGATTTACTCGATCTGGTAATTATTTACCTACGACTACCCTTTGAGAAAATATTCCGTACATGTTAGGTTAGGTTGGATTAGGTAGAATTAAATCACAAACCTAGCGTAGCCCACAAACTACTTGAAAACTGGGATATAACTCTAAAGGGGACGCGAGCAGGCGTTATTAAAGGGGCAATTTTTTGTAGTAGTAAAAACGGTAGTCGTAGGTAAATATTTACCCTCGATCTTTTTGATCATCGGAATATTTCGATTCATTGTCATAAACAAATCGATTCTGTCAAAAATCATCACACAGTCCGAGACAATCATTTTGAAAATCATTTGAAACCACAGCCGTCATGTCATTGGTCAGAATTCACTTGAAAAAGTTAATTGATCTCTGAGAAACGTCAAAAATATCTCAGATTATTTGACAAACGAGATATTTATTCCTGTGGTACATTGTGTTACGTACTTAATACGATTTGATATTCACAATTATTCTTTGCTAATTGTCAAATGTTTAATTATGATATTATCTACCAACCGAAGAAGCTACGAGTATGTGAACATATTTTAGGTTGGGATTTATGACGCCCGTGCATTTAGTAGGTGTAAAAAATGGCATTCTGACTTATAATAAGTTAGGAAGGTTATTAATAAATTTAAATTTCAAACCTCCAATAGGAATATTCAAGTATGTAGTATTTCCTTATAATAGGTACGAAACTTATTTGTATCATTTATTTAATTTAAATGTAGATATTATAAATTTAATGTCATATTAAAATGCATACAAATTTTCTAGTCATTCACATCATCATTCACTTTGCTATCTGCAAGTAAACAATAAACATCTTTGCCAGTATGAAGACACTGGTTTAGCCCATTTTTTGCAAAAGCCTAATTACCTAAAATACCTAGTAAAATGTTGCCATACCAGTGTACCATGCTTTGTTTATGTGCTCCCACCCCCCACCCTGACCAAAATCTACATCTGTCCGCAGCTATTGCTCCCGCTGAAGTCTGTGCGATTAAATCGATTAATCACTCGATTCTTTTAATGTTTCGATCAAAATATTTCTTTATTTTATTTATTTATTACAAGAACTTGTTGAACATTTATACATATTTGTGATAATTCATCCGCCATGCTAGGGATGTCCCTGTGTTATGGCGGGTTATGTTTACAGATTGGATTTATAAAATAAGTTAATTATAAGTTATAAAGTTATGCAAATTAGATTAAAATATAAGTTAATTAGATTATACAATTAAATTAAATAATAAGTAAGTAATAAAACTATACAAATTAAATTAAATTAAAAGTTATTAAATTCTACAAATTTAATTGCATTACAAATATTAAAATCATGGTTTCTAAATGTATTTATAGTAATAAAAATAGTATTAAATATTAATAATAATTGATAATTAGTTGATAAAATTATAATATAATTTAATTTATGTACCAATTTTTATATATTGTGGTCTCCAAGTGAACTTATCCATTTTGATATTAGTTTTTTAAATTTATGGGGTTGGGTTTCGGTTTTTAAGTTTTCAGGGAGAAGGTTAAATATTTTGGGAGCTAGGTACATGAAATGTATTCGAGCTGACGTGGTATGTAGTGTAGGTACGTTGTAGTGTCGGTTGGTTATTGTTCTGGTGGTGTAATTGTGGTGTACGAGGGTTTTTTTCTTATATTTGTACAAAAAATGCATCAGAGTAAATTTTATGTGGAGTTGCCGTATGTTTAAGACATTGTATTCAGTGAAGAGTCGAGTGGAGGAGTATCTTGTCGGTCGCTTGTTGATAGTACGTATTATCGTTTTTTGGGCTTTTTGTAATTTTTTTTCTTTTCTTTCTTTGCTTTCGTGTAAATGTTTCGATCCTGCCCATCACTAGTATGTATTTAAAAAAAACACCTGATGCTAGGAGAAAATCTGAGAACAGGTACAGTAACCCCCTTTGTCAGACACCATTTTGTCCAACGAATTAATTCTTCCTCCAAAAATTCTTAACCCTGAGGAAGTAAAACAAAATAGTGACAAACCTGTGACTAATATTTTGGTATCCTTGTGGTAGGCGGCGGTGGTCAGCTGGGCATCCACATTATTTTTCCTCACCAAGTCACCTAAATAATGCCTGGCACTTCGAGTATATTTAAATTTAACCACATCGCTAGTGTCAGCCTTTACAAGTTTGCCCTGCTCATCTCTTGTCTCTGTGCCTTCTACGTGTGTGTAGCTAGGAACTGAATCTTCCAATTTCTGAAACAAAGCCATACATAAAAGTGCTATGATGAATTGACAAAAGTTAATGTGAAAGGGTGAGGCATAGTGATGGGCATCCAGGATTTAATAAATACAATTACAAGTGTACAAGTATTCAGTCAGTACAATATGGAGTTCTAGTCAATTTTTTGTTTTACTATGAATGTTCACCTTCTAACTCAAATATCAAAATTTTTAATTTTTTTACATATGTCGATTTCATAGTTAAAATAATTTTCAAAGCCTGCCAAAACAATCGAAATCTGACAGGGTATGCATGAAGTCATACGCAGTGGCGGCTCGTGACTTTTGGGTGTACTAGAGTGCTAATATTACAAAAAATGGCATTATTAATGTTGTGGCTGAAAACAATATTTTTTTAAGAATATTCGACAGTCGATATCAGATTCTTATCAGCCGGCCTCAAATATAATAGTAACATTTTTCAGCTTATATTTTTGTGACCAGTGTTGCCAAGGAGTTAGCATATTATATGCTAAATTTGGCATAATTACTCCAAGTTTAGCATAACTTTTATGCTTTTAGCATATAGCATATTTATTTGACTTATTTTTACAGAAACATGAAAATAATAAAAACAAATTTTTTAACTAACAAAAATGATATCGATTGAAAAACTGGTGTCTCAATGGAGAAACATAGGTCACATTAAATGGGAATCCTTGACTTCCACTGTAGAGTGTTGGAATGGAGTCATGCTATATAAATATGCAGCTAATAATAGCCCCTTTGGTGATTTACGTCAGTTTGCAATGTCTATTTTAACATTGCCGCATTCAAATGTGGATACTGAACGTGTATTTAGCCAAATGAGTCTGGTCAAAACAAAACTCCGAAATCTTTTGGCGGTGAGAACCCTGAATGCCATTTTGTACGTGAGATTTGGCCTAAAGGGAGCAGGAAAGTGCTGTTATTCTTACACTGTTCCTGACGAAGTACTACGCTGCATTGGTACCAAAGAAAGTTACGACTCCGTCTCTCAGCCTTCCACATCAGCTGCTGTTAATGATGAAGAAGAAGATGAAGATATTGATATTTTATTTCACTGATTTTATTTCTAAGTTAAATTTATGTTAGCTTTTTTTTGGCATTTTTTAAAGTAATTTAGTATTTTTCTGCATATTTTTCCCATCACTATATTTCTCAATAAATACTAAGTTAAATTTATGTTGGCTTTTTTTGGCATTTTTTAAAGGAATTTAGCATATTTCTGGCATATTTTTCCCATCACTTTAGCATATTTTGAAGTAGTTGAGTTGGCAACACTGTTTGTGACTATTCGGTATTTTCCAAAAATTCAAAAGTTCTGTCCTCATCATGCTCTATTTTTTATAATACATTTATAAATAAGATGTAATGTCGTTTTAGCAGACAAACATCATTTGTTAATCTGGGACTTTCATAATTTAGATGAAAATTCCCGTAATATTCCCTGTTTCAGGAATATTCACTAGTGAGGAGATAATGTAACTTGAAAACTGCTAACATAATTTTGTAAAAGAAAATTTGGAATGTGAAAGAGAAATGATCCAAAAATAAATACCTGTTTGGAATTCTGAGGATTCTCAACAATTTTCTCTGCATTAACATCATCTTCATCATCATCCATCTCGCTATTCTCCTTCTTCTTCTTCTTACTAGGCTGTGCCACAACCAGTTCATCGGAATTGAAGTTACAATCCCAGATGCAGACCTGACCATTACGACTAATAGTGGTAATGTCAAAACTGTTCTTTTCAAAGAAACATCCAACAATCATTTGCGAGTGGCCGCCAAGTAAGTACGAACGGAAGTTATCAAATTTGTCGAGAGAGTAGATCCTGGTGCTCATGTCTTTGGAGCCAACGGCCAGCAATCGGGAACAACAGGACCATTCTAGACAAGTTGTGTCATCCACGGCACCACGGAACACTCTCTCCATCACAAATGAATTGTACTCTCCAGTGTATGGGCCGGGAGATTTCATGATGAAAACTGTAAAAAATAACATGCGTAAGATTGAGTATTTCTTTTAAGATCCTCACTATAGAATTTCTCGTCACAAATAGGCCTTATGGTGAAGTTTTAATTTCCGTATCAGAATGTTTCAAGTAAAAAAGCAATTCATTCAGAAAGATATTTTCTAATCATTAAATCATATGAACATTTTAATAATTTTTCGATTCAAGAATTGATTATTTAAATAAATGAATAATAATAAATTGTAGAAGCGAATAACTCGAAGGGAGTCATAGGTATACAATCAAGGGCTGGTAATAGTGTTAATAAGGGTCCCATACCGACTACAATCACAAGACAAAATGTAGCATTCTTCTGCAATACATATACAATCAGACACACTCACTAACCAGTAGGGTGCATGATCTGGGCAACAAGTTTAGGAGTACTATTGATACTTTTGCTGACTCCATTTATAGAATTAAGCGTAATCTATAACAGCACTTTGTTGAATTCTACAATGTATAGTAGTGTTGGTAATGTAGTTTTAATGATTTGTCTTATATGTAGTATTGTTCTAGTTTATATTCTATTTTATGTTACTATTACATGTTTTAATATTTATTGTTATTGTTTGTTTCACTAGGTATATTCTGTTCTTATAATCTATGTTAAAGCCAGGCTGGACGCTTGGATGAAAACAAAGAAAAAATAAAATATACATAAAAACACTTGGCAAAAGGATTAAGTTTTTCACAAAATTCAATTAATTATTGTTGACTAGCTGTACCCCACCATGAGTTGCTGTGGCTCAGTCTGTCTATGCGGATAGAGAAACAATAGCGCATTTTGCTTTTACGTCACACAGATGGCGCTGTGTTTTTAAAAAAGCATGTTTTTACATGTCACAGATGATATCTATATATGTAATATAGGTATATAAAAAACACACGCATATTCAAATGCAACATTGTGTCAAAATTTCCAAGCAATCGTTGAAGAACTTTCGGAGATTTAAGATGTTGAACAAACAAACCTTTACATTTTTATTTATGTAAAGAAAAATATAATTTTCTTTAATGCCGAGCTTGTCTCGTCATTTTGGCTGTGTGTGTCGTGGACTGTCACTGGCTGGATGTGCGCCACAGTACCTACACAGTCGAATCAATATTTCGTAATCTATGGTTTAAGACATAGTAAAAATAATCTATGGGTTGTGACAAAGCAGATTGATGGGAATAATTTCAATAATTTGTAATTGTGATTAAGGAATTGACATAACAATTAATAACATTAAATGTCGTTTCTTTCCTTACAGGTAATGTTTTGTTACTGAATTCTTTTCTTTATGTAAATCTTGTGAGATTAACAAAATAAACCTCTTCTTTCCTTACAGAGAAACTCAATTGTGTTTTAATTGACTGTGTCGTTCAAATCACAAGGAAAATATCATTATATTTATATAGATATATAATAAGAGCTTACCATTGTTTTCTTTACAAACAGCAAAGTGTTTGCCATCTGGACTGAACTTAATGGCCGTTACAGCCCTGTAAAATTTGTACTGATGAACTACGGTGCAGGAGATCATGCTTATAAGAAACGCTTCTCCTTCTGTGAAAATATAAAACAGAATAATTAATCATTTTTCAAAGATTATCATAAATAATATCGAGATATAGGATATGACTTATAATTAATATTTACCTTCATTTGCTGCAACCAATGTGCAACCATTTGGTGATAAATCCATGGCAGTAAAATTGTAATCACTCTCAATTGATAGGGTGTTTGATTTATTACTGAAAACATAAGGAATAACGTTATTATGTATTTCAAATACAAACATGTTGTCAGGCAACAAGAAAAATATACTGGACTAATGTTTAACTTACTTTTTAAGATCATATATGGTAATTCTGTTACCAACAGGGCTGATGACTGAATTACCATCTGGGGTAAATATTAAGTCTCCTTTGCGGTAGACGGTTCCCAGAAGGTTATTGAACTAGAAGGAAAGTACAAATTTGAACCATTAGTATTGGTGAAGTAAGATATCGAAGGTATATAACGTGCTTTAAGAGTGTCAGGACCTAAAGCATGGAATGGACTGCCACCGCAAACATCCAAAAGGATAAACTTGCCTTCCAAGTAATCCGGGTATTAGTTCGACGAGCTGGAGGCAAACTACGTGACAATATTTTTGGCACCAAGAGGGTTCGAGAACGCTTTGAATAAACTATCAATCAGTCAGACATTAACCGCCCATGCGCCCATTGCGAAAAACGCACATTGAAATAACCAGTTCACTAAAATAAGGCAAACATTTGCAGCGCAGTACACTGTGGGACGATTCTAACCACCTTGCGTAGCGATGCTAAAAATGAGTGAGGTGGGTAAATTATAATGCATTATTAAAAGTGTCTTACTAAATAGTGTAACAAAATATTCAATTTTGAAAACAAGCCGGAACTTTTGTTTACCCGATTTGGGATTTATAGTTTTTTACGCATCCAGCAATTTGTGCGCCATTGTAATGTGCAGTAATTCGTGAACAGATTTTATTTTCGAAGACTGAATAGTTCTACATATTACAATGCGAATAACCTGTACATGGTCAGATTAATTTATTGACAAACAACAGAAAGAGAGACGGTAAGGCCGCCTCCTCTTTTGATTCCCTTTGCCTGATTGGCTTGTGTATCAGTTTGAATTAAGAATGATCACAGACTCAGAATTTAGAACTAAACTTAAAACTACTGGTATAATTTGAGATTTTTACAGCTAAAAGTATTATAGTGATTTGTTTTTGGGGTATTATGCAGTGTTGGGCTACCTCCTTTTTTAGCCAATGTTTCGGACAGCATTGCAGTGTCCATTATCAGGGGAGATGTGTAATCTGCCTTACACAACTGCCCTGATGATGGACACTGCAATGCTGTACGAAACGTTGGCGAGGAGGTAGTGCAACACGGCATAATACCTCAAAAACAAATCATTGTATTAAAACTAACTTTTTCATATAATATGTATTCACATCTATAAAGTCAGAAACCTTTCGTATTCACAGTCCGCGATATTTTAAATAATTAAATATGTAAATAACTATTGATAATTTTGCATTAAAGTAGAATTTTTAAGCTTTTTCATAAAAATTCTACTTTAATGAGAAATCATAAATCCTAAAAATTGATGTCTAGTGCTCTCTGAATGCAAAGTCATATCTTCTGCAAGCTTAAACTTTCTAATAAAAATGTGTTAATCTGAAGTGAACTATCCGGGAAGTATGTTTTCTGTAGACCGGTCAGTGGTTGAGTGGGCATAGCGCTTGGGTCTCACCCGAGCGTCGCGTGTTCGATTCCTCGGCTGGCTAAGTCCTCCATCACAACACAAGCAACATTTTCGGCTTTCTGTGGTGGTAGTAGGAGATTTTCAAACATTGTTGGGTTATTCGTAACCTGGGAATGTTTGTCTTTCTTTTAAAAAAAAAAAAAAAAAAAAAATATGTTTGTAAATAATAAAATTAAATTGAGCTTAGGAAACCATAATTGAACAGCGCAGTTGAGGTGATTTTTCACAAGAATGGCGCAGTAAAAATTATAATGCATCATTTACCATCTCCACCGACATACATAGTTGTTTCATGTAGTAATTAAGTTGAAACCAAATGCTATTCAAAAAAAAATTGCGTGTTAAGCATGGGGCGGAATTCGGCAAACAAAATTGATAAACTTGTCGAATTCCACTGCACCCTTAATACGCAATGAATATATAAATATAACTTGGTTTCAACTTAATTACTACAAGAAATAACTATTTATGTGGTGGGAGATGGTAAAAGATGCATTAAAGTTACATTTTTTCTCAATCAAAATTAAGTTCTCAGGTGAGGATGTATGCATAAATTATTAAAATAACTCAAACTAAACCCTAAAAACCTATTTAGTACATGTGGGACTTAAACCTCCGACTTAAATAGGTGTAAACATTAGATAGACATATTCTTCTTTGTTTTTTTAAAGAGCCTGCAGTGTGCAGCGGAATTCAACAAGTTTACCACAAAATTATACACAAGTGAAAATTTTAATTATATTACATGTATCTTAGTTTATCGTTGGAGCAAATAATAATTTTACTGTATAGATTTTAAAAATGTATGCAGTTAATTTGATTTGAAACTGAGAAAGTAGAGACTATTTTGAGGTTTTGGGGCCTTTGGTATATATAGATATATTTTTATTTAATTTATAATTGATTTTGAAATGATACCCTACAGCTCTACATGTTTCTGGACATTCAAACTATTTGTTTTTTTAACAATTATTCCCATCTCAGTAGATAAATCAATTCTCGTGTTAGGCCGGGCGAGTAGCGCAATTACAGTTTTAAATTTATTGTAGATGATGACAAAAGTCAGTCATATGAAGAAAACTACGGCCATTCAAGGAAAACACCAGATACATTCCTATTACAATAGTAAACAATGTATACATTCAAATGCACGTTTCAGCAATAATTGTTGAAGGTATCACATTCTTTAAACTAACATTTATTTATTTTAGTAAATAAGGGCGATGTATACAATACACTAGAATGCACTGAAATCGTTTATTGAATCAATAAATATTTTTTCACAATTACCTTAAAAGAAAACTTCATCTTTGTAAAGACAAAAACGCTTTTATCGAAATAATTTCAGCTCAAACAAAAGAATTCAAAATAACCACGTGCGACTTGACACAAGGATTTTGACACTTCTTGACATTTTTAGTTTATAGACATCCATAGATATCTATCTTTCTCAGTGATGATATGCCCAAAATTTGTATTTCCCTACAATTCATACTGAAATTTCCCTAGATTTCCAAATGAATTTGTACGGGGTATTCTTCATTTGCTCAGTACTCGATTCCCCACAATATATTTACTAATCCATGGGGGGGAGGAAAGATACTAGAGAATTTCAGAAAATTTTCGAAGGGAATTTTTTTATTTTTATTTTTTTTTTTATTTAATATTTGTATGTTTTTTACAATAAATATACAATTTATACATATTATACAGTGTTATAAAGGTGAATAATAATAGCTTTTCCTCACCATAAAGAGACGAGGCTCTTGTGTTGAGTGAATCCTAGCTCAATTATATGGAATCATGTAAGTAAGTAAATAATATTTTTTCAAAACCAAAGGGATAAGTAAGAAATAGGCAAGATTTATCAATAATACAGTTTCAAGATTTGAAGGAAATAATAATAATAGTAAGATATGGACTTTTATAGTAGTTTTAGGTAATTTTTTAATTTTATTTTAAATTCCTGAAAATGATTCCCCACAATATTTTCCAATCCATGGGGGAGGGGGGAGCTTTGCTGGACGACCTCTATTTATAACGTACATTGTATTAACACATGTATTATTATTAAATCTATGTAAATGAGTACTGACTGAGTTTTGAGTACTAAGGTACCTAACCACTCCAAGAGTGAATAAATCTGTATTGTATCTATCTACATAAATAAAAATATAAATGTTCGTTTGTTGAAAATATTAAATCCGAAAGTTCTTCACTTATTGCATTAAAAATTTGACACAACAGCATTCATCTATCTAACATAGCATTTTGACCTGTCGGAGGCTGAGGTGAAATGGCGTTTGGGTCCCACCCAGGCGCACAGTGGGCTGAAAATCGGCTTTCATAGACATAGAGACTTGAATTTTCAAGGGTATTTTTTTTGGCTAGAAATGGATTCTGCTGATCATTACTATGGTATAAAATGTCGTACGAAGCAATTGCGTGTACAAATGAAGGAGTTATAATTTTTTTAAGAAAAATTTGTATGGCGCTGACATTAAAAATGAGGCTATCTCTGGAATCATAAGGTTGGCCGTTCTATCCTTACATACAGATAATACTACTATTTATTTGTATTTTTTTGACATACTTCATATTGTGGCGCAAGGTGCGATTTTTTTTTTTAAAATCCTCAAAGTTGAAAAAACCCTTTTTAATGTTGATGATTCATTTTAATGCTTAAATGCTTTTGGGCTTGCAGTGTAAATAAAATATTGTAAACTAGACAAAGCATACTCATATGTAAAGCATTTAAGCATTAAAATGAATCTTCAACATAAAAAAGTTTTTTTTTCAACTTTGAGGATTTAAAAAAAAAAAATCACAAGTTTCGCCACAATACGAAGTATGTCAAAAAAATACAAATAAATAGTAGTATATTTGTGTGTAAGGATATAATGGTCAACCTTATGATTCCAGAGATAGCCTCATTTTTAATGTCAGTTCCTACAAATTTTTCTTAAAAAAATGATGACTCCTTCATTTGTACACGCAATTGCTTCATACAAATTTTTATAGCATAGTAATGATCAGCAGAATCCATTTCTAGCCAAAAAAAATACACTTGAAAATTCAAGTCACTATGTCTATGAAAGGCGATTTTCAGCTCACTGTGCACAGTTTTTTGGCTTGGAGTGTAAATAAAATATTGTAAACTAGACAAAGCATACTCATATGTAAAGCATTTAAGCATTAAAATGAATCATCAACAAAAAAAAGATTTTTTTTCCACTTAAGGATTATAAAAAAAAAAATCGCACCTTGCGCCACAATATGAAGTATGTCAAAAAAATACAAATAAATAGTAGTATTATCTGTGTGTAAGGATAGAACGGCCAACCTTATGATTCCAGAGATAGCCTCATTTTTAATGTCGGCGCCATACAAATTTTTCTTAAAAAAATTATAACTCCTTCATTTGTACACGCAATTGCTTCGTACGACATTTTATAGCATAGTAATGATCAGCAGAATCCATTTCTAGCCAAAAAAAATACCCTTGAAGATTCAAGTTTCTATGTCTATGAGAGCCGATTTTCAGCCCACCGTGAGGCGTAGTGTATTCAATTCCTCGGCTGGTTAAGTCCTCCATCACAACACAAGCAAAATTTTCCGCTTAGTGTGGTGGTATAAGAGATTTTTAAATATTGTCAGGTTATCCGTA
The DNA here is from genome assembly GCF_061612785.1 of Hesperophylax consimilis. Lineage (NCBI taxonomy): Eukaryota > Metazoa > Arthropoda > Insecta > Trichoptera > Limnephilidae > Hesperophylax > Hesperophylax consimilis. The sequence goes on along the minus strand of NC_142840.1, from coordinate 3,666,635 downwards.
AACCGGGAATGTTTGTATATATATATATTTTTTCAAATCTAATTTAATAATAATTCATAGTATCCATACTTCCAGAGTGGAAGATACTTTCAATATCGCCTTGATGTAAGAACACCATTCAAAATTGAAACATTCTTTCAAATGGCTTTAACCGTGTTTGGAGACTGGATCTGTATAGCCAGGTGCTCCCTATCTTCCTCCTCCCCATCTCCTTCCCCTGCCCACTACCTTGAGCTTCACGCTGGCCCAATGTGTTTGGCCAAAGTGAACTAGGAGTATTAGATCTGCACGCTTATCTCTTTTGTGTTACATGCAGCGTTTGAATCTCAATTTATTTATTTATTTATTTTATATCAACGGTATGAATATACCATAAACAATGATAACATGTCACAGTTAAAATCGTAGAAATATTTTTAAAAAAGAATTACAAATATATGTGGCATTTGATTGTGAAATGACATTAGAGAGTAAGTTATTGCAGGACAATACACATCATTGGACCAGTATAAACTCAACTTACCTCCGTCCATTCCTTCTGTCTTTTCATTGGTGTAATTTTAAGGGTCGTCACCTGCCTCTTATCAAGGACACGGAAAATGATAGGAAAATAATATCAACTCCGAAACATTTAAAATAAAATTTTATTCAATGCTTTTTAAGACAATCATTGGGGCACTTCGCGGGAGACACTAAAGTGGCCAATGATCAACATACTTTTTAAGACAATCATTGGGGCACTTCGCGGGAGACACTAAAGTGGCCAATGATCAACATAAGACAATCATTGGGGCACTTCGTGGGAGACACTAAAGTGGCCAATGATCAACATACTTTTTAAGACAATCATTGGGGCACTTCGCGGGAGACACTAAAGTGGCCAATGATCAACATAAGACAATCATTGGGGCACTTCGCGGGAGACACTAAAGTGGCCAATGATCAACATACTTTTTAAGACAATCATTGGGGCACTTCGCGGGAGACACTAAAGTGGCCAATGATCAACATAAGACAATCATTGGGGCACTTCGCGGGAGACACTAAAGTGGCCAATGATCAACATAAGACAATCATTGGGGCACTTCGCGGGAGACACTAAAGTGGCCAATGATCAACATAAGACAATCATTGGGGCACTTCGCGGGAGACACTAAAGTGGCCAATGATCAACATATTTGACTGCAGAGATTTCCAGCCGTGTACAAATGAATATTTATTCCAAATACACTTAATATCCCCTTTCCTCCAAAGATGACGACTATCACAGTTTTACCCATTTCATTATTTTAAAAGCTCATTTGTTCACTGCGTGAAATCGCTGCAAAATAATTTACAAGAATTAAACATCATGCAAACATGAGATAATTATTTATGAATAATTTACCAACATACATTTGAATTAATATATGACATATCGAACATAAATGGTTTGAAACAATTCACAAATTATTTAAAATAATTGGATTTTTCATTTATTTAGACTTTATTACCTTAAATTAATGACATATTATTGTGACTTGATAAAAACAATGAAAGGAATCTATCAGATGTAATCTGCGTATGATTCTGATCAAAGTCCTGCGCTAAATTATCTCTATAATATTAACATGGACTCTGTACAAAATATAATGCAGCATTTAAGATTTACTAAAAGGGTAAATTTGAAATACTTAAGTCTTATAAAAATACACATATTTAGACCAATTATTCACTGAATGTTTATACAAATTTCAGTATTTATTATTACAAAAATATGGAACAATGAACTTGTTTAAATTGTTCTCTTAAGAAAGTTTTTAGAAACTTTGTTTGCGCCATTATTTGAATAGATTGAAGTTTTACTTGGCACTCTTCTGTGTTCCTACGAGTATATCTACAATCAATGTGTCTTTTTCTTCTATGGATAAACAATCGAATTCTTTACACATGTTTGGAATGTTAATTATATCAATCAGTCACATAGCACACCCAATCAAATATAACATGAGATGAACTTCTTGTCTTTGTTTTATTTGCAAACAAACAAACCCGATCGACCTCACCAAATGAATTATAAAGCTTATATAGTCCAACGGTAGTGCTCACATGAGTCACATTTGTCATGGCACACTACTTTAAAATATAACTGTTTTCTATTATAACTGTAATCATTATGGACTGATATTGTTCAAAATAAAACATTAAAAAGTTTTAAGAATGGGCCTTGTCACAATTCAATCCTTAACATTGTTACGTTAAATCTATAAAATGTGTTAGATCAATCATTGATGACACATGTCTAAAGTCTGGAAATGTTTGAGATTAAATTGCGACAATGGGCAGACAGGCACCCTGAGCAAGATATTCTGTCGCCAGCTCATTGCATCAAACTTTTCATTACATTTTATTTTATATTTCATCATAAAAATATGTCTTGAAAAATATGTTGCCGTCTCGAATAAAATACATTTAAAAATATCCTGAAAACATTTTCATTTACACTTTCCGATGCATAGTAACAAGTTCAGTACTATGTAATTACATAAGATTTAATACGCTTTACATGTGAAACAAGGATTTGATTAGTCTGTAACTTTTTGAATATATCAATAATTAAAATATATAAAGCCACCATTAAAACCTCTACGCTACTGTTCATAGGCAGTACTTTACTTTTGACTAATCCAACCTTTTTGGATTCACAGTACTTAGGAGTGCTCCTGTTCAAATTCTATTATTTCATAAATTCAAAATTATGATCATTATGCTTTTTATAAATCCAGTTCTCAAATATTTGAATGCACATTTTTGAATTTTTTTTTCCATGTCGAAATAATTTCTTTAGATTCAAAAAATTATTAAATGAACTATCTGCTGCGATCTGCTGATCTACTACTCTCATGTGAGATCTAATGACAATTATTGTTGTTAATGATGTATGAATAATGTATTCTGTAGCAGAATGCATCTGGTTCTTTTACCATGAAATTACAAATTAAAAATGAGTATTTGGCACTAAGATTTGTTAACTTACTTATGTATTTGAAGTACGTAAAGTAATTAGATCTTCTGAAACACACGAATCTCAATCAAAGTTATTTAATAATTACATATTTACTTGTGGAGATAAGTCCAAAACTTATTTAAAATATTCATTAACAGTATACTATAATTGAAAGTTTCACGATTTTAGGGGGTGTTTTTTTTTTGTTAGTTTCATTTTGTGCATTATTACATATTGTGCAAAAAATAGTGAGCGCTTGTCAGTAATTATAATAATACTAATAGGTATATCCCAATAATTCAATAAATTATACGAATTTTCGAATTCATAATGTTGCTTTTGGCATTACACTCATATTGCATAAATGATTTTTTTGAATGTAGGTATGTACCTATTCAAAGATATTATGACAATGCCCTGTCTTGAAAAGTTCTAATTTGTTTACTAAATTCTTTGGCATTATATTATGGCAAAATATTGACGAAAGCTAAATTATTACATCATTGAATTGTTAAAAAAGGTGATGAATATTCTTGAGTTAGAGATTAACATAACATTATTACATATGATGTTAGGTTAATCTCTAACTCATGATAAATATTCTCGAGTTAGATTAAACTAACATTATTACATATTTGGTTTGTTTCTATAACCATTGTATTTATTATGTTGAAAATATCTTTGTGTAAGGTAATTATTATAAAGATGTTGGCTTGCAGAGATTGAACCTTAACCTCTGTAAGCCAAGGCAATCTAAGAGACAATTGGGTACATTATAAATACACGGAATGACTAGAGACTGGCTAAAATGTTAACATATTTTAAAAAAACCCTGAAGTTATACAAAATAAATATACAATAAGTCAATTCATACAAATCTCAGTCACAGCCAAAATGAACCAGCCAACAATAAACCTTGAGTTTACAATTCTGTCATATTATTTAAGAGAATTTTTGGTTTGAAAATTATTGATTAAATTTTAATTTCCAGTAAACTTGTGTCCAGATGGCAAAATAAACACATGTATTTAACACACCAATTATACATTTTTTCATAATATGATATTGTAATTAAAAAGCTAAAATTTCAAATAGACTTGCATTTTTGGTTTGTTACATTAGCTCCACAAGAGGCCCTGAGGAAAATAATTTCCCTCAGGGTCTTATGTCACCTTTGGGGGTTCTATATGGAGGGTTATAAATAATGAAACTTCTACATTATTATATGCAGATATATTATCATTGCATGGGATATAAATATAGCATGCCTGTGGTTACTCGGATGAAATATTTCATTTTGTTTCATTTAAAAAAATGTTATATTTACCAACTTAAAATTAATAATACATATTATTATTAATTAGTTCATTACTTTTCCAATCATTCCGCAAGTATAAAAATCAGTTCACAACATTTTGAAAAATCCTCTTTGAACACCTTTAATTTGGCATTCAGCGTTAATTTAATTATCATATCAATAATCTGTAATACCGGTACAACTGGTTATTATGTTAACGACTGACAGTTTGATATTGTCTGCGACAAATATAACATTCATTGTAATAAATTTAAATAAATTGAATTCCATTTTTGCTTTTACTTATTGAGTTGAAATACTCTGCTTTATAACATTATATTTTAGCTGACTATCATTTTAATTGTTTCATTGTTATTAATACTTTTCCATTTGTGTTGTCATGATATAGAGTATCATTCATTAATTTCAAATGTTTTAAATTGGTAAATAAATTGATGTGTATTGTTTTGATATCTGACTCGAAACTTATACATTTTGGAAAGTAAAATGATTACATATACGCAATATGTAAACAGTGACCTAAGGTTTTTATACTCTTTAAAAATAGAAATGATATTTAAATGTGAAATGTTAACTTTTAACTAACTATTTATTTACAGTACACCTTATAAATAATAAAAATCACATTACTTTTAATTCTTAGGCGTTCCAGATGACCTTTGGTTTCCTTTCTCCAGGTCAAATCAAAAATATTCACTCCCATTCAATACATACTCAATATAACAAATACTAATTAATTGAGTAGGTACCTATTATGTTCAATGAGTACTTTCCTAAAATTTATTATTATTGTTACCGCAGTGGCAACGATTAAAATAAAAAGACATGATTAAATAAGTTAATTAATTTACAACTAACTAGATATGTTAATATTAGAATGGCCACCCAGCATTAATGCCTACTGTTTGTATGCAGTTCTTTCAGCCGGAATAGCTGAATAGCGGAATGACTCCCGAGTGTTGCATTTCTACACATTCTGTAAAGATGAGGCTATACAAACAGATGAGCAAGACTTCCCTTTATCCTATTTACACACCAAACTTCTCAAAGTAATCTTTCTTGTAATATAATATAATGTAACACGCTGAAATGATGATGGGAAATATTGCCCTAACAGCAAAATATGGTTCATAAATCAACAATTTGTGATATGTTTGAATGTATATAAGTAAAGTACCATATCTTACATTTAAATCGGTTTGTTTAAACCTTCCTGAAAGTTTGGGTGCGCGGGAAGAACTTTCTATGATGAATAAATGAAAACATCAATGACTCCTTCACAACGTACTTACCTTGGAGACTGCGCTGTATTTCCACGTTTACTTGAACGGATCTGGTTTACAATTAATCTTTATGCAAATATCTTCTTAAAAATGTACTTACTTATTTAAACATGCACAAAGAATCTAGTTTTTTTTTAATGTAACATTTATCTATTATTTGCCATCATATTTTAGTTAGTCGGCAATAGTAATTTATGCATTATAATATATAATATTATAATTATTGTTGTTACCTTGGAAACTCAAACAGGATTTCACTATTGAGATGGATGTGTAAGAACCCTTCACTTCGATCCCTTAAAAATGTCCTTCAAAGTAATTCTTCAACCAGTAAAAAAATATCTAAACCCTGTTCCTAATCATATACTCGTAGAAGTACTCGTTATGTACTAGACTTACCTTAAGCCTAGGCTTAGTTATGTTTGTATATTTACACAAGTTTCATTAAGGACGGGTTGTTTCGGAGAATTTGAACAATTCATCAAATTTCAACGTTCATTTTCGGGTTCTGTGAAAGACTTATTCAAGTTCTGTTTTTATATCATTGTAGGCTAGTCTCTCGACAAAACTGAAATAAAAACAGAACTTGAAAAAATCTTTCACAGAACTTGAAAATGAACGTTGAAATTTGATGAATTGTTCAGATTCTCCGAAACAACCCGTCCTAAATTTATATCTCCTACACGCATTACCTTTTTTTACAATTTTCAATAAAAATCATATTGCGTGGTAATCTTTAGAATGGAAAACAATAATTGTTTTTACTTTTTTTTTAGTAAAATGAGCTGCCATTTTTTTCATCATTCTTACAATGGAAAATGCAAACCATTGCCTCTGATATTAACGACACTTTAGTCGTGATGCCGTCAACCTTACTGCTTCAACACGCTTTATACCAACAATTCTCATAATGTCTTTTCCTAACTAATGCGTATTAGCCCAGGTAGGGGTTTACATTCACTCTCCCTCTGTGTTCTCGGCTAAAGGGTAACTGTTGACTGTTGCCTCGGTACTATACAAACTCTCTACTCACACCGGACACCGGAGCTGCGGGTCTAAAGATACGGTACTATGGGATGGGTTGAACCATCCTGGGACGAAGGAGTTGGCTGGTGATGAGGTAGGTAGATAATTTGACTAATTAGGTTCCAACTGGCAGGATCGTCCGGTCTCCGTGTCCCGTGTTCAGCCGATGGGATTGAGCGCAATGGAGTCGAAGCCATCGTGTTGTGGCGAAGGGTGGGACTCCGGGGTAACCGTGCAGTGGGACGAGCTCGGGGTGTGCGAGTTGGATGGGGCGGGGATCAGACTAGTCCCCTCTGCCGAGTACACGTTGGTCACCCTCTCCTTATTCAAAACAAACAATAATATATGAAAGGTGTTGTAACATATTGACACTGTGCTCATTCATAAAAATGAAATTTAAACTCAATCTTTATGTTTGTCGTATTACCTGTGAACGGTCATATTTAAATATTTGGAACCGGTTGGTTCTCCTACGGTCTCCGTTGCTAACGTTGCCACCGTTTCCCTCCGTGTTACAATTGTAGTTTGGATTGGGAAAGGAAATTACCCGCCTGCCGCCAGCCCTATACTCCTTCTTAGCGGATACTTGCCTTTTATGATGTACAACTGCAATCAAAATAAAAAATATTTCATGTAAATATTATGCATTTTATAGTCCCCATTCCAAACAAACTTATTTATTTTATTAAATCCACAACCAATTAATTACTGTAGTAATTAACAATAAAGCTGTGCCTGACCTGTTAAATATATTATTTTACTAGTTTCAATTGGAAAGTTTGTACATGATGTAGGTATAAAGTATAATATTATGATGTAGGTATAAAGTATAATATATAAGTATAAATTCAATTTTTTTCACAGTCCTCTTCACTAGGGTTTCCTATTCTGAGGCAGCTTGCAGTTTTTAAACTTTTGTATTTAGTTTCAAGTTGTCTTTACTTCGTCTTCATAATATTTACAAGTTGAGTATCACTTTGTTCTCTCGGCCATGTTTTTACTTTTGTTTTAACTATATTAATTTTCTGTTATTTTATTTGGTAGAGCATTGTATAATTTCTTAGCATAGAATTTAATATTTCTCTGTCCAAAAGATGTATTCAAACTGGGAGTAACAAGTATATTTTGGTTAATTGCTATGGTTGAGTATTTATGTTGGGCAGTGGAGTATACAGATATATTTTATTTTTAAATCATATTTTTTTTAATAAAGATTTTGTACATTAGACTTGGAAGTTTTTAAATATTTCTTCTGTCGGAATTCTAACCGGAACTTTTGGCATTGTATTTAGTATTCCTTTTTGGGCTATGTTGAGCCGCTCTGTGTGAGTGATCAAGGCAGACCCCCAACCAGTTATCCCGTACTCTATTATGCTACGTATACATACGCGAGCCGAACTACAGAACTGAACCTCAACTTATGGGAAAGAAAATAAGAAACCGCAAATGGCGCGAAACGCCGCTTGCAGATGCTTCGTTCCTTCCCCGTAATTCGTGGTTCGGTTCGCGTTTCAGTTTGCAAATGTATACGTACCATTAGTGATTGATACAAAGTGTAGTACACTTTTTTATACACAGGTTATATCTAGTCTATATATTTGGATGTTTGAACTATTTTTTTTCATTATTACGCATCATCTCAGTAATGGAAGATTCGAGGTTGAATAATAGTCAGTAAATTTTTTCTTTTCAAAGTAATAATGTGGTATGCCTCGACAGAAGTCGCAAAAGGTTACATTTGTGTTAAAAAAACGAAACGTACTGGGAAAAAATGAAACATCATTTTATTCAGCTTAGTATCAACATATTTTGCGCTCCGTTCAATTGGACCTGGTGCTCTTCTGTTTTGAATGTAAAATTTTTTTTAAATCTGCCATACAATATTACACCGAATTTACTGGACTTTGCAACCTCACAACTTTCAAACCTTCTATAACCCCTAGCAATTTCGGGTACACAGCTAGTTATATTATCTATTATATTACGTGGGCTAAGCAGGTTGTGTAGGACAGATTATGTAGTTTAGTGAATTTTTTTTAATACCTATTTGTACATTTCATTTCGGGGCAGCTGTCCCCCCCCCCCCAGACAAATTGGGGATAAAAAAAATTAAAGGAAAGAGATGCCACAAATCTGTTATTTTTAAATAAATCTCCAAATACTATAAAATAAAGTAGCTATCCGTGTCTGTCTGTTTGTGTGCTTAGTTTTTACTATTTCTTCCGGAAGGTTAACATATATGAAACATGCATATTATAAAATAATTATAAGCAATAATTTGTCGCCTGAAATATCAATACAAATTGAAAATATCTCCTGAGTAAAAATAAATGCCGCCACCGGGAATTGAACCCGTACCTTCTGATGTCCGGTCAGGTGTTCTGAACCACTGAGCTATGTCGGCTTATTTCCAACCCGTCAAATAATTCAATATGTACTAGTACCTCAATCAACAATTACCGCTTATTATTTTTTTCCCCCTGTAAACAACCAACATTATTTTTATGCATTAATATTTGTAGTCTATTAATAATAGTAGCTAGTCTATTAATAAAAACAGATACAAAGCAGGTACAGACGTTGTAGGACATCTCGGTCAGGGCCAGACTTCCGTCGAGGCCTAAGAGGCCCCGCTCTTGGGTTTTAACCTTGGAGTGGGGGCCCCTACCAGGAATCGAATTTAACTTTCTTTTTTTTTTTTCAAAGAACGAAAAACATTCCCGGGTTACGAAGAATCTGACAATATTTGAAAATCTCCTACTAACACCACAGTAAGCGGAAAATGTTGCTTGTTTTGTGATGGAGGACTTACCTAGCTGAGGAATTGAACACACTACGCCTGGGTGGGACACAAACGCGATGCCAACTCAGCCACTGACCAGTTACTCTTTTTTTTACGTTAACTCTACATAGGAGGCTCCTATAGGAAATAAGTTCCTTTTAATGCATAATATGATATTTTTGGGGATGCTTTGAAAATGACACACATTCAATTGAAGACACAAAACTCAGAAATAAATATTATGCATTTTATATATGCTGAAAATGTTTTCTGTGCAATGAAGGATGACTTAGCTACCAGTGGTTTGAACTAGCGATGCCGGGTGGGAATCCGACGTATTTGTACACTCAGCTACTAGCCAGTTAAGCTGGTATGTTTAAAAGGTTTCCGTTTTAAACAATACTAAAATATTTCCATTCATGAAAATACTAAAGAATTTTCATCTAAATATTGTTGGGATACCAACTCTCTATAAAATAGAAATAGAAAGCATTTTTTGGTTCACCATTCGGCCTCTGTGTGAAGGCAATAATTCATATTCCACACCGGATACATACCCCAATTAGGGATTTTTTTTTCATTGAGATTTTCCTGAGGAAAATAATTTCCCTCAGGGCTTACTTGTCCATGAGGATAGTGTGTGGAGGGTATTTTTGAGGAGAGGAAGGAGTGATCATGGGTCTTGAAGATACCCATGTTGAGAGAGGAAACACAGAGGCCGGCAAATAATTCCACAGCCGAGCTGTGTTTCAGGAATTAGATCAATGACGCTAGTTCCTCGGAGCACCTTCCATTGTAATACAGGTAGAACAAGGACAGCATGCCTACCTGACGCATGTGCTACCATGAAAGAAAAAGGGATACCACGGAAGAAAAATTTTACAAGCGGCCCTTTTTCCGTGTGTTTGTGAATGCATTCATTCATTTGCCACTCACTTCACACATATCACATCCCAATTGGGATACAGTGAAAAACTTGTATGTAGGTAGTCTTTATATTTAAACAAAAAATTACACAACTATTTTTTTTACTTCTGCACATGTTTAGTGCATAGCATGCTAACCAGGAGATTAAATTGCTTCAAGAAAAAAGGAATGTTCACCAAATACTTTATGTATAATATCAGCCATTAAAATTTAAGCAACTATACGTCATTAAAGTTTGAAAACTAAAAAATAAACTGTTTACAGACATAAAAATAATAAATTGAAGACGTCCATTGACTCGGCATAATTATTTCCCTTCATTAGTATTCTGGGCAATGAAGAATACATATTTGTGGTAGTTAGTTCCAAAATTTCTGCACTGAAATAAATCCTGCTTCTTGTATTACGTAGTGAAGCCGAAAGCTTATCAATGCAAGCAATTCTCGACTATGAACGCAACATTTAGAATTTCATATTAGTATAGAAATAACAAGTCAGTGATAATCCTTCTGTGTAACAAGTTAAGCATTTTCATATCATCTCAAAGAGAATTTTGTTTTTGAATTTGTGTTGAATATGTCAATATGTATGGTTGTTTTTCTGTTGTATTGTTATTATTTTGTGTTTCTTGTGTCAAAAACATATTTAAATAATGTGGTGTATTCAATGAATGTACTTACGGAGGAGAACAATGACCATCACCATCAGCAAAGAAGCAGTGAAGGACATGCTGAGTAAAATGATGAAGGTCATTCCTATCTCCCTCCTCAGCGGTGGCTTAGCGGGGAGGCTGGCATTGAAGTTCTCGTGCACCATGAACCTCTCGTCATACTCCTTCTCTTGGTCATACTCGTCCGGGCTCACATCAGAACCAGGACGCACCATGGGCACCCAGTGATCAGGAACTGAAACATATCAATTATTAATCATGAAAATTAAGGCAATGCGCCATGTGAATATTTCAGTCTTGATTTCCAGTAGCAATTTTGATTCACATTACATGCAATCAAATCAGTAAGCACTGAGACACCTGAAAAAAGGTTGCGACAGAGACGCCCACTTTTTTACCTTTCCAGAAAACCATGGGAAACTGTCTTCCTCAGAAGCAAGAAACAACTCAATAATATAATTGAGGAGGAACTTTTCTAATATCCTGTTTCCACATTGTTCTTGACCACACCCTTTGAGATATCTTTTTTGTTGCATTTATTATTCCCGTTTAATTCAAAAATCAAAGTAACACATGGAGGAAAAGATAAAATACCGTTATTTCTCTTACCTGTCAAGCAAGGTTTCTGATCTGGGTAATCCGGGCATGCGCAAGTATAGTTCTCTCCACTGAACAAGCAAAGATGGCTGCATCCGCCATTGCTTTCCTTGCAGGGGTTCCAGCCCTTCTGTCTCTCGGCAGAAACTGCCTTGATCTCCATCACAACCTCAAGGTCTGTCTTTATGGCTGTCACATTCTTGCCAGTCGTCTTGTGTGCTCTCATCACAGACTTCTTGAACCAATCAGTCCAGTAAATGTGCTCTCCGAACTGTCAAATGTACAACAAATTAATATCAAATTTATAAGGAAACAGTTTTCATTTTTTTTTCGAAGATTATATTGATGGCACAAATGTGTAAGTGCAATTTTATAAAAATACAATTACCGAATTTGTTACGCACTCCTGAATAATTTACATGACTCAATAAAATTCAATATGCACCGAAGCCAACTAACTAACTAACCATCACGCCGTTTCCCCGTAGGGGTAGGCAGAGAGGACGGACCGCCAAACAACTCGGTCTTGGCACACACTCCTTGCCTCATTCACATTCATACATCGTCTCATACATACTCTTCTATTGTTCTGACTCTTGACATGGCCCGACTCAAGTATCTGATTCACTTGGTCGTGCCATGTCTTCCTCGGGCGCCCCCGACTTCTGCTACCATTCACATTTGCATCGTATATTCTCCTTACACTCCTTTCTTCGCTCATTCGCTCTACATGCCCAAACCATCTAAGCGTCCCTTTCTTGATCTTACTCATTACGCTTACATCAGCCTTGCACTCTTTGCGGATATCCACATTCCTCACACGATCATACATGGTTTTATCACACATACGCCTCAGGGATCTCATTTCAACAGCATTCAATCTACTTTCATCCTTTCTTTGCCAGTTCCATGCCTCACTTCCATACATCAGGGTAGGTACCAGCACTCCATTGTGGACTGCTAACTTCGCTTCTTTGGACAATTTTTTGTTAGCGCCAACTGCGTTCAGTCCTCCATTAATGGAGTTACCTGCATTTACTCTTCTTTCAATATCTCTGTCAGCCTTCCCATCACTCGTAAACATGCTTCCTAAATACACAAATTCATCCACCTGCTCCAAGTATTCCTCATTCACAGCTATATTACACACTGTTTTCGTACTTTCTCTTTCAAACACCATTACTTTAGACTTACTTACATTCATCATTAACTCATTCTTCACGCATACTTCGTTCATCCTAGACACGAGAGACTGCAGATCATCCATACTATTAGCAATCAGCACCGCATCATCAGCATACAACAGGCAACATACTTTCAGATTACTCAAATTCGCGCCCAATCCCACATCTTTCAATTCTTGCATACAATTATCCATGTATAGATTGAATAACCACGGTGACATTACGCAGCCTTGTTTAACACCTTTTGTGATATCAAACCACCCCGTAAAACCACCGTTCACCCTAACACATGCAACGCTTCCCTCATATAGAGACGCAATTGCCTGAGTCAGATTCGCATTCACTCCATACTTGGACAACACCTTCCATAGCTTTTTCCTGTCGACTCGGTCGTATGCTTTTTGTAGATCTACAAAGGCACAGAAAAGTTTCTGGTTTTTTGCCAGAAACTTCTCGGTGAGCATACGCAATGAGAAGATCTGGTCCATGCACCCCCTTCCACTCATAAAAGCACCTTGCACATCCCATATTTTATCCTTTGTTTCCTTTCTTACCCTTTCAATCAAAATTCTACCATACAGCTTGCCAACTGAACTTAGCAGGCTAATAGCCCTATGATTCCCACATTCCATACGTGACCCTTTACCTTTGTATAATGGCATGATCACTGCCCTTCTCCAATCTAAAGGCGTGTAACCTTCCTTTAAACATTGGTTAAAAAGATTGCACAACCATGTGAGAATTATACGGCTACCTCCTTTAAAATATTCAGCAGCAATATTGTCGAAACCGACAGCCTTACCATTCTTCATACACTTAATTGATCTTTCTATCTCATCCATGCTAATTTCGGTAACATTCAGTCCATCATCGTTCATATCTGATTCGCCGCTAGAATCACTGTCACTCACTTTTCTTTCAAAGACTTCCTCGAAATACTTCATCCATCTCTCTTTTATTTTTTCCTCATTCGTCAACATTTTTCCATCTTTCGATTTTATTACTTTCATGCTTCCGGTTTCAGGGCCACACCGGGACCTTTTGACTTCCTTCCAAAACAACTTAATGTTTTCTTGGAAATGGTTTGTCATTTTCATTCCTTCTTCCTCTTCCAGGCGTTTCTTTCGTTCTTTCACTCCAACTCTTACTTTTTTCTTACATTCCTTATATACTTCTTTCGCTCGATCCTTCTCTTCGCTGGAAGCACTGCCAGCCGCAATCAGACATAACCATGCTTTCTTCTTCTCTGAGACCAGTGCTTTAATATCATCATCCCACCATGCATCACCTTTCTTTCTACCTTGCGTACTTATTCCACACACCTCTCTAGCAGATTCACAAAGACTCACTTTTATGTGGTTCCATGTTTCGTCAATGCTTAGACCATCCATTTTTTTCTCATTCAATCTCATCTCTGCAAAATTCACATACTTACTCCTCTCATTATCGTTTTGTAGTTTTTCTATTTTGATTCTTGTTGGAGTTAGTACCGTTTTCACTTTAGAGCGCCAACCGCGAAAGAGGTTTACTCTCGACACCACCAGAAAGTGGTCAGTTTCAACCTCTGCCCCTCTGAAAACTCTCGTGTCCTCGGTAACGGCTCTCAACCTAGAGTCAATTACTACAAAATCGATAATTGACCTCTCATTTCCTCTTTCCCACGTATATTGGTGGATACCTTTATGATCGAAAAAAGTATTGGACACAAAAAGGTTCCACTCTAAACATACTTCAAGTATTCTGTTCCCGTTGTCATTCGTTCTTTTATCCCCAAACATACCTAAGGCCGATTCAAATCCGTCACGTCTAATTCCTACCCACCCATTCAAATCGCCTGCCATTATAATCCTTTCATTAATATTTTTCAGTCTCATCACATCATTCACACCAGTCCAAAAATCATCTTTCTCTTCGTCACTCTCAGAATTGACAGGGGCGTAGCAAATAACAAGAAACACCCTTTTCAACCCGATTTTAAACCTGATCCACATTATTCTCGGACTAACACATTCATACTGCAACATACATTCAATCATTCTGGGAGACAGTAGTGCTGCAACACCCTGACAAGCCCTCTCTGTATCTGTACCGAAGCCATAAATATGTAATATCACCTCGTTACTTAAATTCATTAGACTGTATTGGTAATGATAGAGAACACATTGTCTCAAATTGTTGCCATCTTTTAAAATGGCCGCTATCATTTTGAGTTGTTTTCTTGATTGGGCCGTATTGAATTGTCTTGTTATCATTTTTAATATTTTGAGATATTTTAAGATAATGAAACTGTACCTGAGTCAATCCAAATGGATGGGTGGCTTCAGGCACTAATTGCACTCGGTTTCCCCCATGCAGATCAGCAGTCTCAATGCGATCTTTCAAGGCATCCGCCCAATACAAGCGCTTGGCTTTATAATCCAAGGCCAGGCCGTTGGGGAAACCAAGATCAGTGTTGATTATTATCTTCCTTTGGGAACCATCAAGCATTGCACGCTCAATCCTGGGCACATCTCCCCAATCTGTCCAATAGATGTACCTACAAAATTTAATTGATCATTATATTATCAGAAAAGACTTATCCAAGCTGTAGTCCAATGGTGCAGCGTTTCCCATCATCAGAGATGGGGAGTTTCCATCAAACCACAGTAATACAAGTGCTAAATGTACATGTATGTGCAATTTCTTGTAAATATCCAGAATTTCTAAACACAGTTAATATGCATAAATTATTTTTGTATCATTTTAATAACAATTAGAAACAATATAATTTCAGTCAACATAAATAATGCATTTAAACAGTTATTTCATTAAGCTCAAAATTGGTTGTTCACAAGGCAGTCATTTTTGAAGAGACAGTGTTAAGGTTAGTTTAAAAAAAAAAATTATTTAAGTAAAACTAAAATCCTAAGAACCAAAAATAGGTTCTTATGATGTAATTAAAAAAATAAGAAAAAACTAGTCTGAAAAACCTATTTTAATATTATTATGTAAAAACATGTCGGAAACAAAAGATGTCATTTTATCCCATTGATGTATTCTATTTAGATGAGACAGAAAGCAAAAAAAATGGGTTCCACTTTTTTACCTCCAGGTTACCTCCAACTCTCCCAAAGCTCTCACTAAAACTACCGAATCCGGTGTACGAGCACCGCTTATCGCGTTGATTGAAATAGTTTTTTTCTCATGGTTACAACTGATGGGTAAAAAGCGTTTTTAAAATAATTTTTGAGTATCAACCGTGTTCCGTAATTACGGATATTTACCCAATTTTCCTTTTCGTATTACTATTTAATGTCTTTGTATTATTTTATATATGTCATTTCTTTCTTTTCATATTCATCTTAATATATATATGGTCTTATTTTATTTATTTAATGGCACACAGAGCATTGCACGCACCGGACTATTCCGCTGAATTAAACAATAATAATAATTATAACAAAAGATATATTTAAGCCATGGTGAATTTAACAATATAGGCACTAACCCTTTTCGAGGGAATACTGCTAACGCTCTGGGTTCATCCAGTCCTTCTTTGATTATTTTCTTGCGGCACGATCCGTCTAACCTTGCGACCTCAAGAACCTGAAAAGAAATAATGTAATGTTACTCCACATTCAATAATTGTACATAATATAAAATTTTGTTATTGATTGGGTGAATATTTTCGTGATTTTAACCTTGTGGTCGTTATCTGTCCAGTAAATATTGTTCGCAATCCAATCAACTCCGAGACCATTTGGAGTTTCCAAGTTTTCAGACACTACCGTCTTTGTGTCGGAATTATCCAGCATGTTGACACTCCTACAATGATATAAAAAAAAAAACAAGTTTTAAAATTGATACATATATATTAGAGGACATTCGTTTAATTTCGAATTATGTAATTGTATCACACATAATAACAAAACACAATGGTTTGTGATGTTAGAACTTTGTGTAAAGATATATCTCTTTTTTTTAAACTTTTTTTATTAGGTTTATCAACAGTGATTCATACCAAAGCTCTCGCAAATACAATTACATTTAACATGGTTGATACTATCACTAATTACAGACAAACACAACATTGATGACATCATGGATTGACATGTTGAATTGAATGAATCTAATATATGTTAAATCAATTCTGTGAGCAAAATGAAGAATTAGAGGCCCATGAAGAAGTGAGAAATTTCTCATACCTGATTAGATTCGCATTGACATCAGAATAGAAAATGAGTTTCTTCTCCCAGCTAAAGTCGACAGCGATAGCGTTTTTGATGTTTGTCACTGGCAGAGTGACATCCCACAGTTCGGGGGTGTCCAGCGATACTCGGGCCAGGGTGGTGCGGGTGGCGAACACCAGGTAGTTGGACGGGTGGGGTTGACACTCGGTCAGGGACACGTTGGTGGAGTTCTGAGGGTGGCTCATGAACAGGGTCCCAGTGGGGCAGGTGCAGGTGTAGCCAACCGGCGACCGCAGGCAGAGGTGAGAGCAGCCCCCGTTGTTTCGTCCGCAAGCATTTTCGGCAATGTTGTCAGCCTGTGAACAAACAAATCAAATTAGAAAAATAGATAGAATAGATTTAAATACAAAATAATCTTCTGGAATTCAACACTCTTAGATATAACAATTCTTTTAATAAATAAGGTAGGTACTTGTGAAAAAAAAGTTGGGTTAGATTATGTGTTATTTGTCTAATATATATACTTCAATGGCAGTCCATGTCCAAAACAAACTTTTTTTTATATATTATATATAATATCTACTTGCTTTAGGAAACAAGTACGGATTAGGTCCGTAACCATAACAAAAATATTGTAAATGGTACTTAACGGTAAATTAAATGTAAAATTAATTTATCTGTATAACTTTTCGTAATACTTTATGTTTCCTGAATAAACTTAAATATTTTTTATTTTTCAGTTTTGTGTATTTTTAGTAAAATATTCCTGAGATGTTATTGTTCCAAAAAAGTTATCCTTACTATTTATTTATGTCAAATAATGTTCATTAACAGTATGGGTGAGACAAATTGCGCTATAAGCATCATGGCTTGGCCTAATTTGCCATATGCAGAAATAGGCCAAGCCACGAGAATATAGCGCGCTAATAGTGTGGGCTGTCATAGGCTTACATTATGCCAGCGTGCCACTAATCTCAAAATCACCTCTATTTCACTACCTACTATTTTTCCCTCCTAAACCTGTTTAACCGTCAATAATCTATCTATAAAAATCAATCATTTTATTTTTGTTTTTATAATATAAAAAAAGGGTGACCGGATAAATCATCAAAATGATAATTAATCACATCTTTAAAAATTTATATAGTCATGGAAAGTGATGAAACAAAAACTTTATTAACTGGGTTAAGTAGGTTAGGTTAGATTGGGTTAAAAAAAAAATTTTCATCGTTTTTGATGATTTTATATCACTTTTTAAAGGTGTGTTGAATAGTCACTGTGTTGAGAAAGCATGGAACCAAAAAAAGAACCCATCCAAATGTCATGGAAAATATACCCACTTCGATTTTGTTACAATCTTGTGTTACACAGATCAAGCTTTTTTGTTACACTGCCTACCTATTTTATTAGAAATAAATGTAAAATAGTTACCTGAACAGATCGCACATCCATCAGTCCTTCCAACTTTTCCCTGATGATAGTCCTCTCACTGCCATTCCTCTTATCAGCTCTGTGCAGTGCTTCAGTCTTCCAGTCCGTCCAATAGACGTGGGATCCTACCACAACGAGGCCATAAGGATAGGGCACATCCTTCAACACAACCTTCCTGTCCTTCCCGGCCAGATCTGAGGATTCTATGGTGAGACGCTTGGCATCATTCCAGTAAAGACGGCCGGCAGGACGATCAATGGCCAGACCATTGGGCCAGATCAAGTTGTCTCCGATTACCACTTTCCTGTGAATTCAAATTGGAGTACATTTGTGGAGATGATACAACTCGATTAACATTATTATATACTACAAACATTATTTTCACCTCACTTACTCACTAATTAACAGACAATCACAAAATTTCATAATATTTTCTCAAATTGCTGTCGAAACCTTGAGTTTCATAGGGGTGTACATTTGAATTATTCTGTGGTTAATTCCAGATTTGAATATAAAGCGTGGTGTTTTCTCTTTCTAAAACCATTTAGATCATATCTCTCACCATGACAATAGCTGTTCCCAAAAGCGAACAAATTAGTCTGTGAGGTTAATTCAGTAGTTAGTTACCCCACCTTTTTTGGCATAGTTAATTACAGTACCTACCTAACTAATTTGTTATTTAATTCGTATTATTCGTTGACGTATAAGATTATTGCATAACTCTGTTGAATTTTGTAAATGTAAGAATTATAAACAAACCTGTTTTGACCATCCATGTCAGCTTGCTCTATCCGGGCGTGAGTTCCCCAGTCAGACCAGAACATCACTCCTTTGTGGTAATGCAGGGTAATGGCTCGAGGTGAATCTATAACAAACAACATTGATGTATTTTATTTAGACATGAGACATGAAGTTCCGGTCTATGTTCACCCCTTATGGTATTCTAATAATGGAACAAGTTTCGACGAGATATTAGTACGCAGTAGCGCCTCTCATTGTATAGTTCTGTGATAAACAAATGGTTTACACCACAACTCAATGATCATCTAACATATTCATTTCTGTTGTCTGTGATGTGCGTTATTCCTGAGTGAAATTATTAATTAAATTAACATTATTTTTTTTTGAAAGCCAATATTTTTATAATACTTTCAGCATAAAAAATCGTACATTTATAATTTTCCATAATTTTAAAGGTTCTGAGCTAGTAAATACATAGCACCTAAGGTGGAAACAAAAAAACGATGATATCTCACCTAATCCAGACCAGATAAGCAATTTACGATTGGTACCATCAAGCTCGGCAACTTCAATACTGTTTCTTCCTGCGTCTGTCCAGTAAAGCTGTAAATATAAAGTCATTGTCAAATTTTCTTTTAAACCCTCAGGCTTCTGGCATATTCTGGAGTATTACAGCTTTTCACCAAAATCCAAGAAAATATTCAATAACTAAAAACTGTTTTTGTTTCATATGAAAATAATTAATAAAAAAATCACGAAATTTCATACATTTTTCTCAAATTGCTGCAGGAACCTTTGGTTTCAAAGAGGTGTAAATTTTAATTATTCTTCTTTAACAAATAGATTTGAATATAAAGCGTGGTGTTTTCTCTTTCCGCTTAGATCTTATTTTTCATCACAATTGAGACACAACGATTTTTATGAGATCATATGAAAGCGAACAAATTAGCCCGAAGCGGTCCGTGTTTAAACTATCCACTGAAGTGTTTTTTTTTTTTAAATAACTGCTCACCTTTCTCCCTGTGGAATCAATCACAATTCCATCGGCAGTATGTAGACCGTTGGTGATAACTGCCGAGACTTGTTTACCATCCGGGGTGGCCTTGTGGATGATGTCTTCCGCAGTATCTGTCCAATAGATCTCCCCAGATTTTCTATCAACATCCACAGCGAGGGCATTCTTCAGCCTCGGCAATGGCAGGACTACGTCGATGATGTATGGTACGTCCAGGGATATCTGTCTGATGTCAACTCGGTGGGCGAAGATCAAGAAGTTTGTCGGGCCATTAGCACAAGTTTTCTTATCATCCTGAAAGTATTTTAAAATTGTTAGAATTTTTCTACCAGACTTATATTTATTAGAAGGATATGAATGCAGTTTCATACGCCTAATGATTTAATTTCTACTTCATTGAGTCTACTTTAGTCAAAGTTGTTGAAAAATCAATCTTCCTTACTCCAAGCTTGACACCAATAGGGCATCTGCAGGAGAACCCTTGAGGTTTCAAGAGACACAAATGAGAGCATCCACCATTGTTCTTCCCGCATCTATTCACACCCATCTTCCTGTCCTTGTGGAACACTTGCACATCATTCAGAACCATGTTGTTGGTGAACAAGGTCTTCTGTCCTTTGCCGTTTATTTTATTGGCAGAATGAATTGACTTGGTTTTCCAGTCTGTCCAGAATAATTCTTCCCCGTATATGTCCAGCCCCACTGGGTAAGGTTCGTCGAGCTCTGAAAATTCAATACAAGTATTGATTATATGTATACATTTAAAGGCAATACTATTAACTTTATTAAAAATAATTATTTGTTAAAGCACCGGACATTCATGCTTATGTACCGAAAATCTAATATTGCTGTGGAGTGTGAAATAAGCACATGTGAAAGAATTTCTGTAACTCTTTATTTTGTTGTGATGTTTCATGAACACCCCTCTCAGAGAACCCGTCCCATGGTGTATGTGTTTTTTGTATTTTTGTTGATGGTTGTATTTATCTATGTGTTTTGAAAAGGGCTGTTTGTTCTGTATGGTTTATTTTCAGTTTTGATTTGGTTTTATGATGTTCTGGCATTTCGTTATGTTGGGAATCATTGTTCAAGAGAAAGATGCATATCAGCTCACCGATTATGATAACTCTGTCCGTGCCATCAAACTTGGCGTGTTCAATACGTTGAGCGCCGATATCGGCCCAGTATATTCTTCCCCTGCTGTAGTCCAAGGCCAGACTCTGTGGAGCGATGACTCCGGTGTAAATGATCTTCTTTCTTGTGGATCCATCCATGTAGGCGCTATTGATGCTTGGGTTCTTGCCCCAATCCGACCAGAACATCCAACCACCTGGAAGAAGCGGGTAAAATTGAAATAATTAGAGTATTAACATATATTTAAAATATTAACATTAATGATAACTCTTATAGAAAGAAAAACAGGAGAATTTTCTAGGAACAGTATTTTTTAAACTTGTGGTTTTGCTCATCATCATTGTTTAAAGCAGCTACAGTAATAACCGAAAATTTCAATTAATTTTTCCAGATAAATACAATGGGAGAAGATAATAATTAACTTACCCAGAGGATCAACAACAATGTCTCTTGGTTTGTCAATCTGATCCCATATTAGGACAGACCGCATACTTCCGTCAGCATTGCAAGCCTCGATCCTTTTGGTTCCTTCATCGGTCCAATACAACTTGTCCGTTATCCAGTCGTAAGCCAAACCAGTAGCATTTGCTGCAAGTTAAATAAAATATAAATAACCAAATATAAGAGATAGAAATTAATGTATCAAAATCGAAATTGGAAATTTGATAGTTTTGACTTTACGGGAAGCTGTCAATAATTCATGCCTACCATTTAACTATTTCATTGGAAAGCCATTTATAGTATTATCTTTCAGTGGTTTCGAAATTTTTAAAACTTACCTAAGCTCGTGCTGACGATGACGGATTGCTGACTCCCGTTTAGTGATGCTCGGTTTATGGTATATTTTTCAGTGTCAGTCCAGAATATTGAATTGGTCAGCTGATCCCACGCCAGCGAGAAGACCGATTTTACCCCATTTAGGGGAATAACCATGTCAATATTGGTTTCAGGCTTTCGTGATTCCAAATATTTGATTCTAATCTCACGCTTACGAGCAAATAACAGCAGTTTTTCTGTGGTGTCCTCACAGGTACGCCTGCAATAGAAAAAATAAATTTTAACAACGCAAACTGCTACAAATTGGCTGTCAGATTTTAAGCAATAGCTAGTAAATACAAATAAGGGTATGTCCAAAACAGCTCTGGTAATCAATACGATTGTTCTAATGTACTCACCCATCATTGCCGATAGTGTTTCCCAAAGGACAATGGCAAGTATACGCAGCTCTATTAGGCAGGCACATATGAGAACAACCTCCATTATTCGTTCCACAATGGTTGTTGTAAGGGGGTTGTCGTTGTGGATGGAAACTGCAAATACAAAGTTTTATGTTAGTAATTGTAATGTTCTTTACTGTTTTAAATAAAAGGTTCTTTTATACGAAGTTTAGTTTATAGATAATTCAGTTGTTAAAAAGTACAGTGCAGTCTAACTGCAAGGAAGGAATCTAGAAGAATGCGCACCCGCGCTCCCCACTGCCCACTGCCCGCGTTCTCCGAGCAGAGTCGGAAACGTTCGACAAACCTCGGCTATCTCCGGCCGTGCACGAACACCTATACGATATACTACAGTAATATCTAAAGCATATCCTTTTTATCATACAGTAAAAAGCTTGAATTTTACCTGTGTATATCCATGGGGAAGCTCAACCCGCTATGGACAGTTTGAAACCCGACCCCAGTTTTCTTGTTCACAGTAGAAATGCTCTTCGTATGCCAGTCAGTCCAAAATATTGCATCTTCAAAAATGGTTATTGCATAGGGGTGTGGCAAACCTTTACTTACAACCTGAAAGGAATAGCAAAACATAAGTTAATAGATACAATCCAATCATTTTTTTATTAAAATACTCTACTATCGTATAGGACACCTAGAGATACGATGAGCTTATAATCTAAAAATTCGAAGCGACCACAAAAATTAAAGAGATATATTATATCCAAAAGTAGACATCAGAAATCTCATATAAATTATTGATTATTTTCGCAATCATATCATAATATAATAATGTTCATTACCTTCTTCCTATCGCTGCCATCAAAGTGCGAACTCTCTATGACATGATGCTTGGCGTCCACCCAATATACCCGACTAGTTGTATAATCCAGAGTAAGACCATTTGGCCAAAATATGGATTCCGTGACAATGCTCTTGCGGTTGGAGCCATCCATGTCTGAGCGCTCAATTTTGGGATTTGGACCTGGAAAATGAACAAAACATAATTGTGAAAATTTAATACAAGATTCTCGGATAATTCACAAAGGGTTCATGAAGGAAGGACCAAATTTTATGGATATCTAATCTATGCCATTGTCTTACCCCAGTCAGTCCAGAAAACAATGGCATCTCCGGGATGCACTGCAATAGCCCTGGGCTTGTCCAAATCGCAAGCAGCGATCACTGCCCTTTGTCTTCCATCCAAGGTTGCTACTTCAACACGCCTGGTTCCAGAATCAGTCCAGAATAAAAGATTATGGATCCAATCCACTGAAACTCCAGCTGGTGAGTTTAGTCCCCATTTGATCACATCTGGAAGATAATAAATGTAAATCATTTATAAAAGTAAAGTTATTATGTAATAGAGAAATATAAAGTTGAGAAATAATGTTTTGCGCTTACCATTGATGTTGGTTCCATTTACATTGGCGACTCTGATGGAATCTAACATGACTTCAGCCCAGAATATTTGTTTCTTCTCGTAGTGGTAATCCAATGCAACTGCGTTGTGCAACCCTTTCAATATGGATGTGTACTTTTCACTGTTCAGTGACACCTAGAAATACAAGTTGTTGAAGAAGTATAAAGTTGTCGGAAATTAGATGGACACGAACTTGATATACAACAAAAAACCCCGCAATGCAAACTTGCGGAACACAATAGATAGCTATTAATATTGCAGCTCTGGCATAGACATATGAATATTAGTAGACCTGCCCTAAGTGATTAAAAGCGTATTATCCCCACTCCCCATACCGGTTCCATTGGAGCCGGCTGTGCTCGCGTATGGCCTCAAGTGAAATTTGAAAACGTGACGTCATCATTCTTGTGCGAACTATGGTCGAGGCATCATAGGTTCATTTTACGAAATAACACGGCAAAATGTTGACTTGTACTATGAAAACTTGTAAAAATAGATTTAAAAAAGAGAATAAACCCAATTGTCGTATTACATTCCATATGAGTTGTTTGGTATCAAAACTGGTCAGATCCAAAATTTAAAAAAAATAAACTAAGTATTGAACTGTGTTCATTATTAACAAAAGAACAGTTCTTATTTTTCAAAAGCAGTCATATCCGCATATTTTGTAAGAGAAACCGGTTTAAAAAGCGGCTGTGGTATGAAAAATAGTCAAATCCAGCACTTGTTTTGGTGTTTCCTGAAAATTCACCTAAAGTGGAGTTGACCAGTTTTGATACCAATTGACTCATATATAAGCATTATTTTACTTTATTTTAAGCATATTCACATCGTATAATATAGATCAGTTTTAGAAACATATACTATCACATCGAGAAACGTCTGGACGCGAAACACAAAGCTGGTTGGTTGCTGGGAAGTAAATTATGAACATTTATAAAAGTGTCTTAACTAAATACTTAAACGAAATATTCGACTCTGAAAATAGAACCGAATTTTTTTTGCCGAATTTGGACTTCGCAAATTTGTTCATAACGTGGCAAGTAATTTGCGCTCCCATGTAAAAATGTCTATTCATTCAAAAGCAGATTTTACTTTTAAGAAGTAAATGGTGATATTATAATGGGAGATGCCTATTTACTGTCAGATTGATTTATTGACGAATCACAGTCAGCCTTACTCCCTTCGTTCTTCAACAGTTGATTTTACCCCTCGCCATTATCTTCTCGTCTATTAATTCCTATGTCTGTGAGCTCTGGAGAATAATGATGAGTTAAAGGTATGAAGAGGTGAGGAAAATTTTGGTAAATTACTAACCTGCCGAACTTCAGCTCTGTTGGTAAAGAGGAGAGTGGGCGATGCCCCCAAAGCCTTGCAGGTCCTGAGGTCCGGCCTAAGGACGTAGCCCGTCATACAGCCGCAGGCAAAGGTCCCCACAGTATTGCTGCAGGTCTGGGAGCACACTGGGTCCTGCTCGTACATGCACTCGTCGATGTCTCGACATCTGAACAGTAAATACACGTATATTATTTATCTTAGCAATTTCGTTTTAAGCTTCATCACAAAGAAAGAGCTATCCACGGCAAACTTTATCCGATGGCTCTCTTCTATTATCTCCAATACTAGTAAAATCGTAATGCTTGTTAGATTTAAATCCGGTACTGTTGCTTGATTGTATCACATTTAGAGTTCCATAATCATATAATCGTATAACAATAATCTTGGTACCCGTTTATGGTTATTTAAAAAAACTCTATATAGTCAATAGAGGACTGTCAGAAGCTACAAGATGATTTGCAACGTTTTGCAATGCTCACTGAGTGCCTGGAAATAAATATTTCCAAATGCTTCGACATGCACTTTACAAGAATTATCAATGAACACTTATCCATGGTACATTTTGTACTAGGGTGATAAAACTTACGATAATCCATCCTCAGCGAGCAGGTATCCCGGGTTGCACGTGCAGGCCGACTTCCCCGCAGCTGTAGTGATGCACAGCTGTTCGCACTTGGTTCCCAGCTCGCAGTCCCTCTTCTGCGGGCAGTTGTCTTCATCGTCCCCGAGCGGGCAGTCTTTCTGTCCATCGCAGATGTGCTTGCGGTTGACGCAGGAGCGGAAGGCGGTGCTGACCGTGCTGTTGGTGTGCGCCTTGCACATGAACTGGCCCTCTTCACAGGAGACCTCACACTTAGTCTCGTCGTCGCCGTTGGAGCAATCTGGCACGCCGTCACATACCCAGGTCAACTGTGAAGGAATTGTTTTCATTAGTACCTATACCATTGGCTACCACCAGTATTAGACGCATGCTGTTAATAAATTTACTACAAGATTAAAATTCTGACCAAACACCACAGGAAAAAGAAGTTGACTAACAAGTATGCATTTTCCATCCAGGCAAGTGAACTCATCGGGGGTGCAGGTTCTATAGTTGGTAGGGCCACAACCTTCTTCATCCTCGCCTCCATCGCAATCCCTTTCCTTGTCACACTTCCAGATTGAGGGTAGACATTTCCCTTCGTTGCATCTGAAAAATATAAAGAATAGAAATTTAGTAAAACGTTGAAATTTTGAGCGATTTATTTTTAACAAGTTTTTCGGTGTTTACCGTGTGAAAGCTCCCAATTTGCAAGCTGCTAATAATCGGACCTTTTTCCAACGAAAAGCAGATTTTATTTAAATTTGAATAATAAATAATATTTCCTTGGCTATTATTGAACAGTGCATAAAAAAGCTTTTCTCGGTACTTACTTGAATTCCCCAGCATTGCATTTCCCCTTGAGCATCGGACAGCCATCCTCGTCGCTCCAATCTTCGCAATCATTGTCACCGTCGCATCTGAAGTCTTTCCGGATACACTTCCTGTTGGAGCATTGGAACTCCCCCTCGCTGCAGGTTGGGGGGTCCACAGCTGCACAAAGGAAACATTCAAGAACATTCAGTGGAAATGATATTTCTAAAAGGTAATGGGGTGCCCAAGAACAAGCAACGAGGCGAAAATGTGATGCTTTTTTTTAAAGTCATGAACGATGTGTTTTGGTGCACTTTATGAATGACACTGGCATCAATTCGAGATTGATAATAACAATCATTATCTTCTGTGCACTGTTCTTAGAAACACGTTTTAAAGAGCACTAAATAATTTTCTCGACAATCTGAATAGATGTAAAAATAAAACGCGATAATACTTTGGCTTTGAAAATCGTAATCATATCTCTTCTGGCATTAGATAATGTGTTTCCAAGAATTAAACCGTTACAATTTATATATTACTTTTTATATACATATCTCTGCCGCAGTATTACTCTTTGACCTTCCGCTTGTACAATGAAGAAAATATCCGATTTACAAGATTCCGTTACAAGTTAATCATGCAAGAATCGTATCGGAAGTGAAAGAGACATTCGTGCATAAAGGCTAGATTGGAAAACATAAGGTCGGTGTACTTACGACATTCAGCCTCGTCAGATCCATCATCGCAGTCGTTTTCCCGATCACACCTCCAGGCTAAAGACACGCATTTGCCATCGGCGCAGCGGAATTCGTTAGAGGTGCATCTGGAGGAAATAAAATAAACAATTTTATTTACTGTAACCATATTTCTTATTATTATATTGGTACATTTTCCTTTGGTTCGCTATAATCGGGATAATGTCACCCTGCAGACTGCAGCTCATAACAAATGCACTGCACAATGATGAGATGTTTGTTTTCAGTCACCTATGTTTAGGTTTACAACAATCATTTGTCAAGCAGATTAATTATGCAGGGTGTCCGGGGGTAAAGTGCGCTAACCAGGAGGAGATTCTACACGATGGTGGAAGTAAAAAAATTAATAACTTTATTTTCCCATACGAACAATTGAACATTTTTACCTAAAAACTCACTTAGAACATTGGAATTTAAAAAAAAAGTAAAAGTAAATTCGTGTAGAATCACCCCCTTAAGATAGCGCACTTTACAAAACGAGGAGTATCCAACCCTATTTATAATCCACATATCTTCCTATCTGACATTTTTCCATCCTCAATAATAGTTCCCGCAATGTCTGGGCAGAGGATTGGCACATTGGCGAGCCAATCCAGGGGAGCCTGTGTGACAAAACCACGTTAACAGCTCCGGCATCTAGCTCAGAATCATACTTAAATATATTGCTGTTCTTATACTTACCAATTCGTATGTTCTGCCTTCTCACCAATTCGTGTCGCTTGGGTGGGGACTAGGGACCTAGGGAGGTGAATTTAATTTAGAACATCTAATAATTATAAGTCTTGATTTTAATAGGGTTTTTCAAGGGTTAATACTAAATTTAAATTATACTTAGATCTACTTACATCTATAACTTAACTAGTTGTCATATGGTTCGGATTACTTCTTCACTATTCGCATTGTCATTGTTCACTGTAGCTACATTGTTGTCACTGAGTTCATTTTGTTCGATGGCCTTAGTAAGGCCGAAGTCCTAGGTGGCAGCTTCTGCAGTTCTGCAGCTCAGGCCCTCCCGGCCGCGTCTGGTCATCGCACTTTCTTCGCCTCCCGCCCAACATTACGTCGCCGGGCGGAGGATAACACTTTTCTTCGCCTCCCGGCTGCGTCTGATCACCGCACTTTCTTCGCCTCACGCCCAGCATTACGTGGCTGAGTGGAAGATAACATATCTTGAAAATCACTTTCTCCAACTCGACTGTAACTTCTTCATCCACCGCCCAGCATCACACCGCTGGGCGGGGACGCGTACTTCACCACCACTCCTGGCTCGGTCTCCTCTCTCTCCCGCCTCGATCTTGACTGTCTTTCTTTCTTGAGCTCGTAAGACCTGTCGCCCTACCCCGCACTTCTCACTTCTTTCTTTACAACCCCCGTCTGTCAACACTTTCTTTGTCTTTGGGCGCACACTGCGGGACATACTTAGTTTAAAGTTCAAATTTATTTGTGACGCAATTTGATTCGTCACAACACCCCCTTCGTTACAAAAGAAAATTATGGTTTCCTACAAACATAATTTTCTATTTCCTTTTTCCCATATGACAACCTTCTTAACTCTAAACATGGTAAATCTTAAATTATAAACAATTCAATATTCTAAATTTAACATTTCTTATCATTACTTATCCTCATCATTTTTTTTTCTCTTTTTCATCATATCTCATTTTCAACGACAATCCTTTTCGCTACACGCTCTTTCAAACCCACAACAAAACTCAAGTCAAAATATTTAGCCTATCAACATAAAATAACATGAAAACAATAAAAGTGACAATAAAACACATTAAAATCAACGATGGATACTAACACCTCGACTAACATAAACACTTTTTATTTTAACAAAGCGATCTAATCCTCTCCAGACACTTGAGGATATAAACCTTTCAATTTTTGTTTACAAATTTCTTCCCAAGCATGTGACCAAAAACTAATGACAAGATTTTAAATGACAACATGAAATGACAACATTATTAATGACAATATTATTAATGACAACATAAAATTTTCAAAGAATCAGGATAGGGAAGGAGTTGGGAATTCATACCTACCACTTCAGTTTAATCTCCCCTCAGTTCTGCTGGCATGTCTGAAGTATAATAGAATTCCATACTTACATACGCATAACTCCTTATCAATACACGTTGATCACTTAAACCTAAACCTTAGTTGTACTTTGCAAAAGAGGCCGTTACTAATCTTTATTCACTCCTCATTTACCTAAGTCTATTAACGCCTACATCTTCGATAACAAAAACAAAAAATCTGGTGTACATACAAAGTACATCTGAAATGAAATGAATGATAAAAAACTAAACAATATATGGTAACAGAGTTGTAGTGTATCTCCCGACGTGATACACAATGGAAAATTGAGCGCCAGATAGTTTCTATTACACGGAGAAACCACCAAAACCGGATACTCTGTCTCTCATTCAACCGCTTTTAAGATGCAACTTCAACATGTCACATTTTATCAACCCTGCTGGCCAATGCTTCAATGCATCATCCCATTTTATTTAAATTTTTCGCACTTTTACATAATTTACGGTCTTTTATCACGCGCGCAGAATTCTTTTCAGATATGGAGACGTTTAGGTACACACATACTAATTTCAACGAACGCGCGTATTTGTTCCACTCAAATCATGGAACGTTCAGTGCTCGCTTTCGTTTTCGCATTTTCGCTTGTGGACGCACTTCTACCAATACCGGTCTTTTATCACGCATGCAGACTATTCAGATATGGAGACGTTTAGGTACTCTCACAGTAATTTCTTCAAACATGCATATTTGTACCACTCAAATCGTGGAACGTTCAGTGCTCCTTTACGTTTCCGTTCGCATTTCACATTTTTAACTTGTGGACGCACCTCTACCAACACCGGT